>NC_060270.1:37800391-37962666 GCF_021613505.1 Equus quagga
GCGGGGGCGGCGCGGCCCGGGGCGCGGGGAGCCGAGCGGCGGGCGCCGGGGCCGGCATGGCGTGGCCCTGCATCAGCCGCCTCTGCTGCCTGGCGCGCCGCTGGAACCAGCTGGACCGCTCCGACGTGGCAGTGCCGCTGACCCTGCACAGCTACTCGGAACTCGAGAGCGAGGAGCCGGGCCCGGGCGGCGCCTCCTCGCGCAGGGGCCCGTCCCCCGCCGGCGCCCGGAACCCCAGCCGGGACGTGCCGCTCACTCAGTACCAGCGGGACTTCGGCGTGTGGACGGCGCCCGCGGGGCCCAGAGATGCGCCGCAGGAGCGCGGGCCGGGGCCAGGCGGCCGCAGGGGCAAGCCCCCCGCGCCCTCCGCCCGGGGGGTCTACGTGCTCCCCATCGGCGACGCGGACGCGGCGGCAGCAGCGACCACGTCGTACAGGTACAGGGCTGGGGGCAGGGGAGCGCATCGTATCCAGAGCCCGTGGTCGGAGGAGACTGAGGCCAGGAGCCATGAGGACCAGGGTGGGTGGGAAAGAGGGGGCGCCTGGAGCTACCATCCTACACGACTTCGAGAGCGGCAGGTGGCCTCTCAGGTCATCCCCTTTGGTCCCTGGGCACTGCATGCGTCGCCTTCGCTGTTCCCTGACCAGCCTCAGAGTGAATGAGCACCTTCGGGGACGAGTGGCTCATTACCTCACTCACAGCCCGCTCCCCTTGTGGGCAGCCCTGCCAGAAAGCCCTGCCTTTGACCGAGTTAAAATCGGCTTGCTTCCACCAAGTGGGCCTAGCCATAGGCGGAGTGCGCGCAGGCCACCTGCCCAAGCTCCCTCTGGCCAGTGCCCTCTGGGGGGGCGTTAATGGTGAGGACCAAGAGGGCTCCCGAGCCGGTGGTCCCCTTGGGTCCCACAGAGCGACTGAAGCCCGTTGACTTGGCTTTCGCTGAGGACAGGTCTGTGGGTCCTCCCCACCCACACCCCCGCCTCAGCGCTGCCCCGGGACACCTGAGGGCCTTCTGCCTTCTTTCTCTTATTACAAAAGTAATATGCACTCACAGTAGGAAAACCGGAAATGACAACAAGGAAAATTAATATCCCCTAACTCCACCCCAAACTTTCTAGCCCATAACCTGCATTTGAGTGTATATCCATTTATAATTCTTACATGGTTAGATTCTTACTGTGCACGTCATTTGCACCTTTGGTGGATAGCTGCCCATGTTACCAGATGTTCTTCCGCAAGGGGAATTTTAATAGACGTGCAGCACTTTATCGGCTGGGTATACATTTATCCATACATTGATCTATCTAGTTATCCATGTATAAATCTATAGATAGATCAGTATCTCCAAATATTTTTAATCTACTCTCACGGCATTGAATATTTAGTGTATTTCTAATTTGGGGCTATTAAAAACACTTCCTTTGATCCAGTTACTTCACTTCCAGGAGGTTTCCCTACAGGTGTTGAAGGGGTGGCAGCTAAGGGTCATCCGTATAAGGTGTGCGCAACATTGTACAGCAGCAGGTGGAAACAATCCCACTGTCCTCTGCTGTTGGATGGTTAGTTACAGCTCCACCGTAGGCTGGGCTACTGGGAAGCCCAGGACGGCCTGATAACACACGATCTCCAATAGGTACATGTCAAAAAAGCAAGATGCAAGACAGCGTGTCTCCTATGTGTGTTTTTAAAAGGGACACTGATATACACAAGTCTGCTCAAATAAGCACAGGCCATCTCTGAGTGAGGCAATGGTCACCTCTGGGGAGAGGCAGGGAGGGGAGGGGGATGGACGCTGCCAGAGCAGGAGGAGACTGACTTTTCACTCTGTCTTTTGAACCGTTGCTTTTTTTTTTTTTTTAACACGTACATGTATTGCCTTTAAAAAAACTTTTTCTTAGAGAAAAAAATACCTTCCGTCATAAGCATCCTTAGAGCTCAGTCTTTGCTCATACCATAATTTCTTTATAATAAATTGCTACCTGTGGAATTAAAGGGCCAGAAAGATATGAACTTTCTCCCTCAATTTTATTATTTTAAAAATCAACTGTATTGAGGTATAATTTCCATACGGGAAATTCATCCCTTGTAAGTGAGCCGCTGGATGACTTTTGTACACCCCTGGGCACCACCACCATTGTCAAGACATGCAGAACGTTCCATCTCCCCAGAGGCTCCTTCCTTCACAGGTGGGCAGCTGTTCAGGAACTTGTCGGGGAGCGGTGGTTGCAGGGTGGGTCTTGTGTTCACGGAGCTCAAGCTGAACTGCCACAGCGCCTGTGGGAATGTCGCGGGCAGAGCAGACACTGAGTCGCAGCGCTCGGGCCCCAGCCAGGCCATGGATGGTTCCGACCGCTGCCGGATGGGGCTCTGAACCAGCTGGAGCGGCCTGAGTGGAGAGGTCCGGGCGGCAGAGGTCGTGGGTGCGCAGCCCCTGCAAATGGCTGCTGTGCAGGCGCCAGGAGCAGGACAGGGCGGAGCTGGCAGGGAGCCAGCTTCAGCGCGGGGGAGGAAGCTCTCTCTGCTCAGCGGAACCGCCTGCCTGCCTTGCGTGGTGCTGAGCTCCTCCTCGTGGGCGTGTTCACGCAAAGGCTGGGCGTTTAGAAGCAGTCCCTCACCCGCGTTGAGCAGATGGCACCCCAGCTGCAGTGACACTAAAGGTACCAGTTATTTCTCTCTGCTTAGCAAGTCCCAGGCACCAGGCTCAGGACTTCCCACGGATTCCCTCCCCAGGCTTCCCAGGAAGCCTCTGGAATCACTTCAGTTCCTGCTGTCCCCATTCTGCAGATGAGCAACTTGAGCAGCTGGCACAAGGCCACACAGAGCAGGGAATGGAACCCAAGTGCGTCTCGCCTCAGACACCCCACAGGTTATCGTCTCCCGAGATGCGGCCTCCTCTGACTCCCTTCATTTCCTGCTCTGCGTCCTGCAGCAATGGCAGAGCACTGGCCCGAGTGCGACTCTCTGGACTTCTCACTCTCTGGTGTATCAGCTTGGAGGGTCCCTTGGCCTCTCCAGCCTTTTCTTCATCTGAAAAGCAGAAACAAGCTAGAGTTTGGCTGCCTGGGCCCCCACACCCCCAACTCTGGCAGAGACACAGGACCACTGCTGAACTTCGCTCCCCCCAGTGCCACGCCAGCTGACCTCTGGGACCCTTCACCTCCCACACCTGGCATGAGCCTTCTTGCAAGATGCGCATTACCTGAGCACGTTGTTTAAAGAAATTCCAGAGCAAAGAAAATGCCCACATTAGGGAACCAAAGGTACCAGTGCTTGGCCCACGCCTCTCCCCCAGCAGGTTCTTCCTCGCTCAGCCCCTGGTCTCCACGTGAGAACGGACCTGCCTCACTGGCTCGGCCAGGTGGGCACAGCAGATCCTGCCCCCAGCCAGCCTGCGGCCCTCCTCCTGACCAGCTCCTCCCGGTGCCTCCCCTCCAGAATTCCCTCTGCCCAGCTTCTAGCTCCACCCACTTCTAGAAGAGCGCCTTCCTCAGTCATCTCCTCTTTCCTTCCTGGGAGAGGCAGTTAAGGGCTGTGAAAGTGTCACAAGGCTTGACTCCCACTTCCCAAGCGCCCCACAGGAAGGCTCAGCACTTCGTGCCTGTGGATCTGTAGCCCCCTTTCCCGCAGAGAAAGCTAAGGCTCAGAGAAGTTACGAGATTTGTTTGAAGCCATGTTGGGCTGAGAACCCAGGCCTCCAGAGCCTCGGTCCAGGGCTCCCCACATTGCCCCAGGCGGCCCCTGCCCCTCAGTGGGGGGATTGCAGCCCTCAGGGTCCAGCTGAGGCCCGCATGAGGTGGACAGTGTGGAACCTGCCTGGTGAGAGGAGGCACACAGTGCACTTGGCTAGTCTTGTATTTTTATTATCTTCTTTGGCCAGAGCAAAGCAGCTCTGGGCAGTCACCTCTTCTCCTGGGCAGTCACCATGTCTGGCTGGTTCTATCTTTGATGTCCCTTCTCCATCCCCACTGCAGCCCCGTTTCACCTGGGCTCCAGCACCAGCCCTGCCCCAGGAGCAGCCACAGGCACTGCTCTAGCCCTTGGCTCTGGTCGCTTCCTGCTCTGGGACCCCTGCAGCCACCCTGTGGCAGCAGGTTTGGGCTGCCAGGCCCAAGGCTCAGCTCCGTTTGGTGACAGAAGGGCACGCCCAGGGGAGGACTGCTTCCCCAGGAGAAACAGAGCAGCAGATGGCTCGAGCAGCTGGCCTTTGGAACCTTGTGGCTTCAGAAGCAAAAATGATCCGATAGGGCCCTGGCCCAGCTCGCCTCCTGGCACCCGAGTGCTGACCCCGGACAGACACAGCTGCTTCCTGCATTCTCAGCCTGCCCAGTGGTGCCCAGCTGTGCTGCTGCCAGGGAGAAAAGGCCACTTTGTTGACCTCAGGGCCTGACACCTGGCCAGGGCTTTGGGTGGGATAAGACAAGAGTGGACCCAGCCGAGATGTGGGTGCTGCCCCTGGCTGGAGAACATCACCTCGGCCAGGGGCTCCTGTGGACACTGGTCTCTGCCTTCCGAGCTCACCATCTAGTTGGGGAGTTGACAGAATTAAAATAGGTCTTTTTCGTTCAGAGGAATTGAGGAATTAAGTTGTGTTCAAAAGAATGCTACTCTGAGGATGTGGAGCTGGGCTCTGCCACCTTTGTCCCTTCCCTCCAGGGAGCCAGTTTTACCAAACGCAGACCAGCATCCCATGCACGAGAGTCCACGTGCAGAGCCGTGCAAAAGCCAGACCATCTTGTAGTTTTTTGAGATGGTCACTATGGTTTATTCTCTTTTGCAGGAGTTAAGACAAATTATTAAAAAGTAAACACTGAGCCTTATTTTTCCTTCTCAGTCGTAACCAGGGGTGGAGGACCTTTGCTGTGCTGGGTCCTGTCCAGGCCAGCTCCTCCTCTGGACATAAGGGCTGCCAGTGACTTGGGCTGGAGGTGAGCAATTGGTCCAGGGCCTCCAGGGCTCCTCAAAGTGGCTGCAGACAACACAGGGAGCACTGGAGGGAAGGGCTGGGCCTTGTCTCTGAGGCCCAGCACATACCAGGTGCTGCGAGTTTGGGATAAATAAGATCTGGGTGCTGACTGAGCTCTTCCCCAACTCCCTGCACAGTCTGAGCCTGTTGCTCATCTGCAAAGAGGAAGTAGGTTTCCTCTCCTCCTTCCTTCCGGGATCAGGGTGAGGACTGCGCGGTGGAACACTCAGAAGTGAAGGGCAGGTCAGCTAAGGCCTGCTGCACCCTGGAACTGGGTCTGTCTGGGGTACGCACTTTCCCTGCTAGTTCGGTCTCTGGAGGAGAAAGGTGCACTTGGAGCTGAAGCAGGATCTCAGCAGTGGATATTGGCCAGGAATAGTCCAAGCAGCATGAGGCAAGGGCACTAACCCCGGGGGAGTCAGGGGAAGGGATGGCTGACCCTGGGCAAGGTTGTGACTGTGCTCTCTGTTCCAGACAGGAATTCCAGGCCTGGACTGCAGTGAAGCCATCGAGATCCAGAAAGGCGAAACCCGCCACCGTTGTCACAACCCACAGCTCCGGATGGGAGAGCAGCCCCGGGGCCAGTTTCCAGGTCAGCCTGAAGCTCCAGGCTGCAGGGCTGCAGGGGTGTGGGATGGGGCCTTTTTCCAGGTTAGGGACTAGGAGTCTTTTTGATGGTGTAACGTGGCATTAAGGCCAGGGACAGCTGTGTCTGAGTGCCCAATCGTCCCTCAACAAACAGAAAACCAAGGTCCGTCTTTGTCATTAGCCAGGTGGGTGTCCCCCTAGTGCTGGCTTCTCTGGGGGAACAGTCTCTTCCCCTCCTAAATCCCCATCTTACCCATGACCACTGGGCACTAGTGACAAGCCTTCCCAGGCCCTAGCTCTTGTGTGAGAGAGAAGAGAAGATGGAGGGGAGGTGGGGACGACTCAGCTTCCTGATTCCACCCAAAGGGGGCTTCAGGGAGCAGACTGCAGGTCCTCGTGCCATCCAACCTACTAAGGCAGTGACCCTGCCCAGTGTGGATGTTCCCCACGGACCATTCGGGAGGATGGGAAGAGGGAATTTTTTTCCTGGAGCTGAGGGGAGGGGGCAAGTCGAGGAAAAGGCCCACTGATACGTGGCCACATTTCATTTTTCAGGTCCCTGAGGCGAGGAAGAAGTTTGCTCCTAACCCCTCAGCCATCTTTCAGACTTCAGCTCCCCGGATCCTCAACGTGTGACTGCCCACCAAGAGGAGAGTGCCACGGGGTGGGTCAGAGCCCGCTGCCACCAGGGGACGGGGTGAACTCTCGGACCGGACGCTCCCCTGCTGTCAGAGGAGGGGAAGGGTCCCTCTTGTCACTGTGGGGCACCATTCCTCTCCAAGCTGCCGCCAGGGCTGCGGGCCTGGTGCAGAGGCTCAGACGGACACGGCACCACCCAGCTCCACTCGGGGCCTCAGCCATCCTCTTCTTCCTCGAGAAGCGTGCAGAAGGCTTCAGATCTGTTTTTAATTGATCTTAATTTTGGCCATCCTTCAGTTTTTAAATCTGAAGAACTTGAGGATCAATTCTTTTGTGAACTGAATTGGTCCATCGGGGCTGAGGAACATGGACATTAACAGGTTCTCGAAAGAACCAGTTATGTCCACTTTGTTTTCCCAGGTTGTATAATTTATAACCTATGGTAACCCAAGGTGCTGTCCTTGGATAGTCCTACAAATGGCCCCACAAGTTCAAGGTGTAGAAAAAATCTTAGGTGGTCACCCACATGGGACTCATGGTGATGCTGAGTAACCAGCAAGGAGTTTCCAAAAGAGACAATATCAATCATAGGGTTTCAATGTCAAAGACGTAACTTCCTTATGGCCAAGGTGACCCTTAGGTTTAATGAAACATTTCTTGGGAGAGTGTTTGATGCACTGAATGAATGAATGACTTTGACCTTGTGGTAGCTTTCTGAGCCCATTTTATTACTAATTCTAATTTTTTCCCTTAACATATTGATGACTAGAAGGGAACTACCATACACACTAAGAATTGGGAGCACTTTTGGGAAGAAGGCAGCATTAGCCTCGTTTCCTGAAAGACCTCAAAATGTCATCTACAGCAACCTCTGCCCTCACGCCTGCCCTACTTTCATACTCTCAGTCACAGGGAGCTTACTACCTGTTGAGGAAGACAGCTCTCTCCAGACATTTGTGCTAAATTCCAGCCAGTGAGGCCACATGGAACAAGCCTGGTCCCCTGTTTGCACAGCAGTCCTTTAAACATTTGAAGGAATTTATGTTCCTTCTTAGAGACTAGGGGCACAAGCTTTGGACAGTTTTTGGCAAGGAAACTCAGGATTTCCCCGTGGGTCTTTATCCCTCTCCATCCCACACGGGCTCCAGTCTGGTGAGCACTTACTTAAGCTGCAGGAGGGGGATCTGGGTTTTGGAGCCGCCTCAGCGTGGAGGCGAGGCCGTGTTTCCAGCTCAGGCTGCAAAGGGGGCCATCCCCTGAGGTGCTAGCTCCGGCAGGCACAGCCCCTCCCTCACTCCAGCAGAGGAAATGCTCGGAGAGAATCATTTGAAAGGGAAAACCAAAACCATATGGTTACACAAAGGTTCTATTATTTCAGACGTCATTGGTTCGCATGTTAGATGTTTTGAAGAGAAAAGAGCCTGCCCACTGGGCATTCTGTGGGAAGTGCACAGATTCACTGTACAATCTCAGATCTTACTAAAATGCAGAAATGCACTGTTTCCATTTCTTGT
This sequence comes from Equus quagga, assembly GCF_021613505.1. Classification (NCBI taxonomy): domain Eukaryota; kingdom Metazoa; phylum Chordata; class Mammalia; order Perissodactyla; family Equidae; genus Equus; species Equus quagga. The sequence continues at coordinate 37,808,093 of NC_060270.1, forward strand.
CACTTTATTTCTTTAATTATAAACGAGCACCTTCTCATACGTCTTCCTGTGTCCTCCTCTTGGTATCGAGGACTTTCACGTATCATGGCCACTGCTGGTGTCCCTTGGAGGCTTGTGAATCCTGAGAACTCTCCCTTTGGGCTGCAGGCCACACTGGCGTTATCGATTTCACAGAAGCCACCAACCTCCCCTCTTTCACATGTCTCCCTACTCCCCACCCCGGGAGCCTAGGACAAAAGGACTGTCTTTGAAGCTAGTCGTGGGCTCAACTCCTGGCTTCTCCACGCCCGAGCTGTGAGCAGCTGAAGCTTCCCGTTTCCCTATGTGCACAGAGAGGCCAGCACCCGCTGCCGTGCTAGAGCATGCGTTCGCGTGCAGGTGCGCAGACAGTAAATGCCGGCAAAGCACAGCTGCTGGAGTTCTTCTTTCCTGCCCAGGCGCCCTTCCCCCCTCCCAGCGAGCCGGCTCTATTCTCATCCGCAGCTTTGGTTCATCTGACACCACTGACAGTCCTTCCCTCCAGAGCTTGTCACACTGCACAGCTGGCAGTGCCCTCCCCTCCCCCAGAGCCTGCCCGGGAAGCCCAGTCATTCTTTTGCTCTATAGACAGACCCATCAGCTCCGCTGGCCGTCGGCTGGGACAGAGCAGGGTGCCCCTTCCTGGCAGCGTTGACTCCGCAGCAGCGAGGGGGGGGGGGGGGGGAAGCACCACTGCCTCAGGCCTGACCGCTGGGAGACAGGTGTGCCTGCTCGACATCCTTTTTAGAATGCACCAGAACAGAAAGCTTTTCACAAACACCCCAACCCCATAACCTTTCTTACTAGACTTCATTAACTATGAGGAGATCTGGGTTCTGAAGAAGAAACTGCTTTCTACGCCGTTGTGGGAAGGCCTGACATCGTGTTACTGGAGTGGCCTTGAGAAGCAACTGAGACAAGTCTCAGCTATGTGGTCCCAACACATATACATCATACACACAATATACGTAGATAGAGACAGAAACGCACTGGGAATATTAACAGTGGTTATCTTTGAGAAGGGGAATTATGGGTAATTTAAAATTTTTTACCCCTTACTACATTTGCTAAAGTGTCTATATAATAAACATTTTTGTATTAATTCTGTAAAGAGAAAAGTTTTTTAAAAAATAAAAAACAATCTGTTTGCTAAGTTCAGCCAAAGAGTCCACTATTAATCACTCCATAACCAAAGTTGGCGCTGCCACGCGCTGCCTCCACCAGCCATGAGGATGCGCTAGGAGGCCCCAGTGCAGCAGCCCCTGAGGTCCTTCCACCCAAAGTCATTCAGACCTGAGTCCCACCGCTCTGTGCTCCCTGGTGCTTCACACTCAGAAAAACTCATCACAATACCAAGACTTTCATTTCTCTAATAACTCCAGGGTTTTAGGCCAAACTCTAAAAAGCATCTTTGAGAAAACCTTGGCTCTGCTGGCTGGTGGCCCTGCAGCCCACCCTGGGGAGATGGGGGCCGTTCCCCTGGGAGCAGGGTCACCTCCGCTGGCCCCATGCACACAGGCTCCTTTAGTCAGTAAGAGGGAGTCCCCGACTAAGGTAGCGCCTGTGACAGTGAACTTTAACGATCTGTTCTGTGACTCCTGTCAAAACCATGGCGGCGACAATTAACAGGAAGGGATCTCTGCAATGGCCCTACTCTCCTTGCTCCAGACCACTCGCTCCCCAAAGGCTGACAGTGGGTGAAGTTGGGTCCCAGGAAAGCTACCTGCTTGGGCTGCATCACATGCCTCCTCCCCAGAACCGCTTGCCGTTGAAGAGCCAAACCTTTCAAAGCCTTTAGTTCTTCATGGTAGATATAAAAAGTGGTCATTTCTGAAATGTCTCTGCATTTTTTGGTAATTTTTTAGACATCATGACAGCAGATGGTCAAAGCAGGACCAAGTAATTCCTTCAGACCTCAGCACAGGCAAACCCAGCACACCAGAGCGTTTCTCCTGGACCACAGCGCTGTTTCCTGCTCTGCCTTGGCTCTGAGCTCACTCAGGGAGGCGTCCTCTGCCCCAGGCTGTCGGAAAGCATTATGCCCAGGGTCAACACGGATCTTCCAAAGGTTTTTCAGACTTTTATGTAACTGTAACCCTTTATCTCGCCGTAGCTGCAAATTCTTTTTGAAAAGAAGTGGAAGAATTAAACACACAAACACCTGTACCTTTGCCCCATCCCAGCTCTTTCTGACCCGAGGCAAGGGGAATCCTCCCAGAGGGTAGTGCTTCACACTCAGAGAAACCCATCACAAATACTAAAAGATTTATTGTAGATATTTTTGTTCCACAATTATGTTACACGTTATGATACAAATACATGTGAGACATTAACACATATGGGGACTGTTAAATCATTTAACTTTCTTTTGCTAAAAGGTAATTTCCTTGGGCGTTCATACCTGTAATAAATGACTCAGCTCTCACTGGGATCGAATCCTCCACCCTGTTGGTCTCAGGCACAGTCCACGCTGAATGCCTCTGTACATGTGCCAGTAACCCCGCTTGGAGCAGTTCACGTACAGACTATCTGAGCCTTCACCACTAAGCTATTTTATACTCAGCCAAGGCATGGCCTAGGCCTAACCAAATAGATTTCCTTCTGCATTTGCAATCCCCAGATGTTGAATAAAAAGGGGCGATTTCTCACAGTCACCTCCCTCCTTCTTCTTCTGACTCAAACATCTATAGGACTCATGAAAACATGAATTATGTTTCGTGGATAAGTTTCTTTGACTGTGACTCACAGGTTTCAAGTTTTCTTCGAGAAGATTCCTAACAGAGTAAATTCTTTCCTTTCCTTCCACATAGACTGTTGGGAAGATGGGGACAGTGTGTCTAATGGAACTGGACATCACTCAGGGCACTGCTAACCTTCCTCCTCCTACTCACCTCTCCTCCCGTTGAGAGGGGCTCTGCGCATGCACGCAGTCTGTTCTCACCGCTTCTGAGCACTGACATCCCTGTCTCTCAGCTTCAGCAGTCATTTCTCTACCTTTAAGGCACTCACAAGTGAGTGTTTCTTTGAAACACTTTTCTTCTTGGGAAAAACTCCTTAACAGAGAAGAAGAGGACACCAAATACACTGATAGGATGAACAACCCCAGCAGGCCCATCCCAGGGGCTGCTCCCCATCAGCCACCCAACATGGATTCAGTAGCAGAAGCTCCTGCAGACCATGCAAATGGTGTGGAACCAGCTCTCTGCCCAGGACGTACGCAAAGCTGGTACGCGTCTGCCAAGTGCCCAGGTTTGTGGGTGCTGTCTGTGACTAACACATCACTAACATGACTTCTTGGTTATAGTGAAACCTTTTCCTGACTATTCTGGGATCTGTGTGTCCCTTCACAGTGCTCTGAGACTGGTGGTAGCAATGCTCCTGTGCCTCATGAAACAAGAATTCTGTTCTGTTTGCAGCCTCCCAGGCTTTTATTTTTTCTACACGTGATTACCACTTCCTGTAGCTCATTCACATGGGCTGACTGTGGATCCTCCACACCACGGGCACCCGCTGAGTGCTGAAGGCCAACCCTCCTCCAGATGTTCCTAGGTGACAGCTGGGCTGCCTGGAACCCCAGCCCACAGAATGGGTGAGATCTCTAGTCCACCAGACTCACTTTCTGCCTCTTGGAGGGAGACTCAGGCCCAAGGTGCCCCCGAGGACACCCAGAGGAGAGAAGGACCTGATGCATGTGGCCCGGCCCAGCTCTGAGACTCTCACGGAGCCTGCACAGAGAGTGGACAAATGCAAGCTGACAGAGCATGCATCCACTCACAGCTCCACTCTAAAATGAGGAAACACACTTCTGTCCTAAAAGGATCTGATCTGGGACTGAACGCTCTGGTGTTACACTGCATTAGGTGGAGGTAATGGTTTGGCAGCCGTGATATTCTGAGGCACACAGAAAACAACCTCCTTCCCCAAACAGAAGAGTCAGCACAGTTCAAAGCTTCGGATGCAGCTTCAAATCCTGCTTTTCTAGGGGCATCTTCACTCCATTCACTGATCTTCATTCAGTATCCCCATGTGTTTGTTTGTGAGGAAGTCCAGAAAGGGAATGTTGCAAATGGCCTGGTGAATATTACTCACTGTAATTTCTTTGGGAATCCTGGTCCAAAAAACAAAGGGTGTTAGGTGCAGTTCTCTTGACCATTGCACAATTTAATCACTTAATTTATCAGAAGGCCCACCCCCCTGACACGGGTTCTAATAGAAGGGGACAATGATGAGTGACAAGGCCTGATTTAGGGCCATGGGGAAAGGAGTGGCAGGAGCGCTCTCTCTCTCTCTCTCTCTCTCTCTCTCCCCTTCCCACTGATTCCTTTTCACTTTGGCGAAGATCTGGCCCACCCTCTTGACAGTCAGCCCTATTCACGGCTCAAATCTGACTTCCCAGTCACATGCATGAGATGGATTTCAAAAAGTTGGTTGAATGGTTAAGAAAAAAAGAATCTGAGGGTTGAGAAAAGAGAAAGGAAGTAAAGTGCACAAGAGAAAAGATGATATTTCTATAATTCAGTCTTATAGTGAAAGCTGAGCCAAAGCACCTCAGAACTCTGGGACCATATTTCCCACCTCTTGGCAACATGGGAGAAGGAGCTATGCCAGGCCAAATGTGACATTAGATGTTCTTACCAAAAGCACCCAAGTCGCTGTACCTCCACAATCAGGACCATGGAGGGAGCCAGGGCCACAGAAGGCGCTCAGCCCTGCCTGGGTTTCAGCAGCACAGTAAGCGGCATTGCTGAACTCCTTTGTTCCCCTCTGTTTTCTTAGAGCTCCCCGGCACTGCCAGAGGCATCATATTCCCGTGAAGTCTGACCTGACAGTCCTCCCATCAGGCCTCTTCGGGTCCTCACGCACTTTGTTACAATTTTATAAATTTACGACAGCCTTTAAACGCAATGGGATAAAATTTTTGTTTCCTTTGGAAGGAATGCCAGGATGTGGAACAAGGGCTACCTGTCTACCATTCCTAAGAAAAGAGAGAAATTCAGTGTCCCAGTCAATGATGATCAGAGAGCAGTGGTGAGCCTGTGGGCTTTACAGCCAATGAGATCTGAGTTTGAATCTGGGTTCTATCATGCACTTCTGGGAAAGCCAGGGAAGATCACCTTTCAAAGCCTGGTTTCCCAATTTCTAAAGGGAGTAAGACTTCTGTGATGAAAAACAAATTAGATAACATATGCAATCCTGGCCCCAATATGTGACACATAATGGACACTGTCATTATCTTGACCTGCAAAGAGCTCGTATTTGTTCAACCAACCCTGTAACCTAACTGAGTCCTGCTGAAGAGTGTCTGTGAAGCAGTGATTGGGAAGATACAGGCCTCTGGGCACAGCTGAGCTTTCACAACCAGGAGAGTCTCTCAAAATGACCAAGCAAAACCTGAGTCTGTCTGGCACTGAGAACGTCCCAAGCACTGACACCTCCATCTCCTACTGCATTGATGCAAACCTAAAACATCCTGATGGGCAACCAAACTGTCAGGAAATATCTGTAAGCCGGACATCACCGACTAAAGAGGTAACGGTACCTGTTGTGAGATGCTGTCTGGTAGCCAACTGCCAAAGCCTGTCTCAGGATGTCGTTCACCAGCTGCTCCGTGGCCTGCGACAGAAGACGCTGTCACTCTCAGAAATGGCCATCTGCTCGCTGACAAGGAGGGATGCACCTGACCCCATCCCACACCCTAAACTTTCGAAACAGTTCTATCTATGGATACAACTGATGCTTGGGTACAAAAGTCCTTAAGGAAAAATTAAAGGTCCGAATAATGGACCACGAATAATAGGTTACAATGATAGAGGCCATGATTCTAAGAAATTACGAATGGGGGTAATTTTCATTAATCAGACATTGTTTTAAAGGAAAACAGGGGAGGGTTATTCGTCAGGTCTCGCTGCTACTGGAGAGGATCCCCCAGGAAAGGGACTGTGAGCTGGGCTCAGGCTGGGTAAGGAAAATAGTTTTGTCATCCCCCTTCCAGGGATGGGACGGCTGTGGCTGTTTCTCTGTTGTTGTTGTGACATGTGGAGTAAAGCTTTGCTTCTGTCACCTCCTCAAGCAATGAGAGCACTGACTGTCACCTCAGACTTCTTAAAAAGCACTTGAAATGGCACTAAAAAATATCATCAGAGTGACTTCAGCACAGAAATTTTTACTGCAGATGCTTCAACACTCAGAGGAACGAGTTTAGTTCATTTAAAAATCAGAAGAAAAAAACGAGAAAACTTTAAGCCTGAATAAGATGAGAAATCTTAAAACCTGTCATCTCAGTTCCACTTCTGTCCTTGTCCCTTACTCACAAGAGCCTGGGATCAGACTGTCCTGCTGGGCCAGCCCCTGAGGGCTTTAGCCTCTAGGGTGGCTCATGGACCCTCTGCTGCCAGCAGACACCCACCTTTAAAATCATGTCCTCCACCACCGACGCATACACGTTCTTGTGAAGCGCCACGGGCTGCAGGGTGATCCCAATCTGGAAAGGCAGAAGAAAACCACTTGTTCCTATTTCTATATTAAAAACAGCTTCTCTCCAAACAAGCAGACTTCTCTGATATCCAGAGAGATGCCCACTGGAAGATAACTCTACAACTGTTCTGGATAAAACTCGCAGGGAAGGAACACAGAATATAACCACTGAAAGTATATGATATGCTCTTTCTCCACGTTTCTGAGTGATTATTACAAATGCTATTAAAACCCTGCTTTTATACCTAAATCTGTTTCATTGGAGAACACTGTCGGGATTTGCCACGAATTCTCACAGTGGGTTTAACAAGTTGGAAAGCCCTATTGACTCTAAGGCCCTATTTGCAGAAGCTGATGAGGATGCACTTGGAGCTGCGTCTTGCCCCGTGTTTTTCTCCTGGAAATGAACAGAAACGCTGTCTTTCCCTCCGGGTCTCAGCAGCTGTGCAGGTGGCGACACCGAAGAGCTGCTGAGTTCCATCCTGTGGGTAACTGACTCTCCCGTAGCACAGGGCAGTGTGGCGCACCTGCCCCAGGCACGGCACTCGGGAGCTAGACACACATCAGGGAAAGCTCACACGCGGAAGCATAACTTGGAAACATGAGGACGTGCCTCATGAGGGAAAGGTGCTGCCACTGACACAAATGAGAAGAAAGGAGATGAAATGAAAAACTGCCTGTATCTAGCTGCCTTGGCTTCAATTCCATGTTCAAGAAGCAATCTTTTCACAGGTCACTAATTTTCTTGCCCAAGGGCCCTGCCGTGGGCAGAGGGGTGGCCCAGAGAGCGTATCTCGATGTACAGGCAGACGTAAATCACAGATGTACTTCACCAGGAGAGTCTGGTGTCAGTTTATAAGGCTGGCCGTCTCAGCACCTCGCACCTGGCTTGTGATCTAGCAACATCACAGGCCACAGCACCTACCTTCTGTGTGATGTCCCCAATGAATTCAGACCCTGGTGTTGGTGGCAGGTAGAATTTCATCTCTTCCTGTTTCTCTTCCTGCTCTTTCTTGACGTTTATCTTGAACGGCTCCGAGAGGTTGAGGATATCCACCTCTTCCTCGTTCTCCGGCTCTCTTTTCTGAAACTGTTGCAGGTCCTCCAGTTTGCGGCAGAGGCTGTCAGCAGAGGAGAATGACGACGGGCACTCTAAATGAGAGGTAAGCAGTCTTAGGACAGCTGTGGTGACGAAAGAAAAGGACTTTCCATCTCCATAAGGCCAACAGTCTGAGGCTCAGTAAGTATCAAGGGAGCTGACCTTCTTTCTGGTTCTAAAATTCTATGGCTCTATAGTCATGAGAAATGGTAATTCATGAGGCAGACAGACATCTCGTGTTAAGATAGATGTGATGTAACCGCAATCTCAGACAAAATGACAGAACATCATTCTGACTTCTGCTGCCCAAAACTAGGCCATCCTCCCAACCCCAAAATATTAAACTGATTGTTTTCATATTTTAAATTCGGGAAACTTAGAAATGCACAGTGAAGACAATAACAATCACTCGCATGCTCACTGCTCAGAGGTAAGAACTGTTAACATTTCAGTAAACACTGTGCATCAGCCTTTCATACGTTGATTTATACAAAGCCTGACAAAGAGGATCAGAACTGTAAAGGCAGCAGGGCTCTAGGAATCTTCTAGCGCATCCCCTTCACTTTATGGATGAGTGAGGTCCAGACCAGGTACAAGACAGGCATTAGGGCCCCAGGCAGGGCGGTGGCAGAGCATCCAGCTCCTGGCTGCTTCTGTTTTACTGACTGGGCGCTCAGAAACTAATCAGTGATGTCAACAGAAAGCCTAGTACATGTACAGTATCGTGCTTCACGTAGAGCACCAGTGAAGCACGGAATAACCAACACGGTCTCTGCTCTCAAAGAGCTTAGACATGTAAATCCCACCAACCCTCAAGATTCTGATGTTAGGTGCCACCAGAGGCCAGAGAAAGGAGAGGTCACCCTGCATTAGGGCTCTCAGGAAAGCTTCACGGAGAAAATGGGACCTGCGCTCAGTCTGAAAGGACCCTCACACCATCCCTGGGCTCCCAGTTCCCTCAGCCTGGGAGGTGGGGCTTCTGTTTTCCTACAGAAATGAGGTTGGGAGGAGAAAACAACCCTCCTTATTCTTTAAGGTGAAAACTCAAAATATTCTTCTCCACACACATCCTTTATGCCCCATCCCCCGCCCCATACAGCACAGCTGTTTGTGTCTTTAATATAAAACAATTCATTTCATCTGCAACACTACGATTTGTCTAGGTCGTGCCTCCAACACTGGGCAGTGCACCTCCTAGTGAGGTTAGAGACACAGCACCAGAGAAGACGGCATCCCCGTCTCCAAGGAGACTGCAGTCTCGTTTATCAGGGCTGTAAGGTCACAAGGGAAGAAGTCACTTCCACCTGGAGGAGAGGAAGTAGATCAGGAGAGTCTTCAAAGAACAAATGGTGCTGAGGAGGGGGACGCCTGAACACACAGCGTGTGCCTGCTGTATGGCATGGGCTGGAATGTTCCTGGCTGGGGCACAACACTGGGGACACTTGGGCACAAACAGTTCTGCAGGGATTGTACTGGGGGGAGGGAGGAAGGACACATGGCCAGAGGTGAGCAAAGGCTCTGTTCTCCAAGGCAACTCTTGGAGTCCTCGGTCCTGTCACCTCAGCTGAAGGAGAGAGCACTGAAAACGGCTGGGGTTGAAGCGGCCCGAACACCACAGAGGCCGAAGAGATGTGAGTGTGTTCCATGGAACCAGCTCTCAGGCTGCCGACGAGGTTCCGCGAGTCCGCCGACGGCTTACCTGGCTCGCTGACGGCTTACCTGGCTCGCTGTCGATCTGGGTCAGCACATCCTCGATGGAGTCCCCATCACTCCTCAGGCTCTCGGGATCCGGCGGGGTGTAGCCGTGGCAGCGACACCAGTGAGCAATGTGCTTGGTTTTGAGGGGAGTCAGGTGGTGAAATCTTGGGTTCTTCTCCAGTATTTCTTGTAAGACTTTTCGCATTGTCATTGCTCTTTGCCACTTAAAAAAAAAAGTTTTGAACCATAACAAAATTCTTTCACTTAGGAGCGTGTTCAAACAAATCACCCAGTTGTAAACAACCATGCTAACTTCACTTGTTAGAATCATTTTTTCCTAAGGAAATGATTACTCCTCAGCTTAAAAAAAAGTAAAAGAACTTCCACCTAATGCTTATAAAATTAAACTGAAACTCCTAGGTTTGGCCTATAATGTTTTCACCTGGTCTCAACCTATGTTCCCCCCACTTTCCCTCCTTCCCCAACTTTCCCCAAGTCCATCACACTGACATTCTTGCAGCTTTCCAAGCACGGCTTCGTACATGCTCTTTCCTCTTACACCCCACTGTCTGGCATAGTAGCTGCCACGTTAAGTACTGAATAAATACTTGATTTCATTTTAATATACTGAAATTCATAAAAAATTTTTAGAAACTTTTAGCAATGCAGGAAGGAAAGTAGACCTCTCAAAGGCTAGCTACAGGTCTTTGAAGAATGAGATATTTTTAAGTGAGAAAAAAAATTCTACGATCAAATATTTAACAAAATATGCTGCAAGTGTCATTGTTTCATATGACAAGGTTTGTGGAGGCAGCCAGGATGCATGTGGGTTCTGGTTCCTTCTCCCCCCAGGCTCTTGGGTGGCAGTTGGCATGTTAAATAGGCAGACATTGGGATTACCTCAGCCGCTCTCCTTTTTCCAATGTTCCAGCCGTAATACTGCTCCACAGACTTTGCAGAAAAACAGCTGGCATCTTCACCTAGAAAGCACATATCCAGCAACCTCTGAATAAAGTTGTTATGACTTAAATAAAATCTTTTTTTTTTGAGGAAGATTAGCCCTGAGCTAACATCTGCTGCCGATCCTCCTCTTTTTGCTGAGGAAGACTGACCCTGAGCTAGCATCCGCGTCCATCTTCCTCTACTTTGTATGTGGGATGCCTGCCACAGCACGGCTTGATAAGCGGTGTACAGGCCTGCGCCTAGGATCCAAATCAGCAAACCCCGGGCTGCCAAAGTGGAGCATGCAAACTTAACCACTCTGCCACCGGGATGGCCCTGATTTAAATCAAATCTTATTTGCTGGAGGCATGTCCAAAAGTTTCTTCAGACCTCTTTACTGGATATATGCTCGTTCCTGGGCAAGTTCAGAGGCAGCATAACAGAAAACAGAAGGCATCCCATTTGTGTGTACTCAAAATGCCCCTCCGTGGGCAATCATCGACTTTGGTAGGGCAAGCTTCATGGTAGGTGGTACCTACTCGACTAAGTGGAACTGGCACCCCACTCGGAGTGGGAGCAGCAGACCTGAGACCCAGCCCTGGCCTTGCCATTGGCTCACTAAGTGGCCTTGGGCAATCCACATCCCCTCTCTGGGCGTCAGTTTTCTCATCTTTCAAAGGAGACTGTTAGGAAAGATGGTCTCTGAACTGCCTCCCAGCTCTCTTATTCTCTATTTATATCAAAATTTTGCATTTTTTTCTGCTGGGCTAGGAAAATGTTACTGAAAGTTTACTTCAAATTACCTCGAAATAACCCCTTGAACTTCAACCAAGAAAAAAAAAGGAAATTTGTTTGCTCTAAGAGCTGGACAAAAAGTGAGCAGGGAAGTCTGTGGCTGGCCTGTCACTTTCGCATTCCATGAGCTCGAAATGACAACCTGCCGCATCCCTTCTCTCCAGCTGCTCATGGTGCCCCTGCCCAAGAGCATACACCTCAGGACCCCAGGCTGCCTGGCCCTCAGGAAGGGCTGTCGATTCTGTCAGATCAATGGGGGCTGAGAAGCAGACCACTCAGTCTTGCTAACAATGGGCAGGGACAGAGCAGACTTCACTGCTGGAGGTCTTGATAATCCTGCATTTCTACAAAGTGAGCAATGAGTGTCAGATGAAAGATTACTGGCTTTGGAATCAAAGAGAACTGGGTTTGTATCTGCCTCACCACCCAGAGCTAGCGATGTTGACTAAGTTTACTTAACCTTGCTTACCCCCGGTTTTCTCATCTGTAAAATGGAGATGATACCACCCATCCCATGGGAGATGATTAAATGAGACAGTAAATGTAATGAGCCTGCACGTAACAAGTAGGCAAATACTAATTCCTTTCCTTATTAATAAACATTAGAAACTAACGCAGTTTTAGTTATATATAGATTTATATTTACATAAAATAATAAATGTAAAAAATTCCTTCTACAGATCAGACACAGTGAAAACAGTAAAAGACTGACTGGTTGTCCAAGATATGATGAATTCTAAAACACTGCAAATGAGCTGTAGCTAAAGCTTCTTAAGATAACTATCACATCAGTATTAATTTACAATACCACGTGAATTCAGTTGACTCAATAGCTTAAAAAAAGGATCCATATTTTCAGTATAATTGTCTTACTTTTTGCAGTGATTAATGGAATCTTCTTAACTACTGCTGTTAAGAGTTGCTGAATAGTTTCTAAATGGTCAATCCTGAGGATAAAAGAAAATAAAGTAGTAAATACATGTAGCAGTTTCTAGCCATATGTATACACACATGAGTTTATGTACATACTCCCCCTTTCCAAGGGAATTACCACTTGAACTAGTTATATCGGATGTCTTTCCCTCCATAGACAGCCTTCTTTATAAACCAAGAGCATTCTATGCTCAAAAAGAAAAAGTCAAGACTAAATAAATAGATGAGATGCCAAGAATGGCAAATAATGCAAACATCACATTTTATCTATATTTTTATTTATTTTTTTTAAAGATTTCATTTTTCTTTTTTCTCCCCAAAAACCCCCAGCACATAGTTGTCTATTTTTAACTGTGGGTCCTTCTAGTTGTGGCATGTGGGATGCTGCCCCAGCATGGCCCGATGAGTGGTGCCATGTCCACACCCAGGATCCGAACTGGCAAAACCCTGGGCCGCCACAGCGGATTGCCCAAACTTACCCACTCAGCGACGGGGCCGGCCCAATTTTATCTGTATTTTTAAATTAAATAGCCACATAATCTTTCTGCAGCGTGAGTGCCACTAGAGCAGAAAATTCTATCACACAAATGCCCACGTCAGGGTTGTTACAGTTCATCCCATCACCTATCACGTGGAAGTAGCTAGGTTTCTATTGTCCCCGGCAGTTTCAGATACTTCAAAATACATAGTCAGAGGCGTGTTCCCAATTTGGAAATTAGAAAATCTCACCAAGTCTTTTTCAGAAAAAAGCATGAGTTTGCACGGCCCACGAAAAGGAAGCTGTTTAAGATCAGGCAGGTACGTGGAGACTCAGACACCAAATGTACATACATCTGAGTAATGACATTACGAGAAATTCTACCCCCAAGGATTCAGCACAGAAAGTCCGTGTTGGCGAGCCCAGTTGGAGGGAGACGTGTGATTCTACCTGCACTTCTGAGCGACAGATCAAGAGCTGTCCCAGGTCACGTCACCGTGCTAAATGAAGACTCGTGAGCTGCTGTCAAGTGGCAATACGTGCTCACTACACCCGGACAGAAGGTCTCCACCCATCGAGGGGCTTAACTCTAGACACACACCTCTACAGAGATGCAGCTGTCACAGGAATCGCTTTTAAAAAGTACCATAAAAACCTGAAAGCAGAATCCCCCAAGGAAAGACTGAAATAATTACTTAATGACATAGTTTCCCAGCTCAGAACTTTCTTCTGTTTTCACTGCTGTCTGCCCCTCCTGAGAGGGGCAGGTCGGCCCAGGTGTTTCTGGTTCAGTCTTCACTACAAGGGAAGAGCAACAAAGAAAGAGCTGTCAGCGTTCAAGGATGGAAGGACACGTGCAGGCAGAAACAAAAGCGCTTCCACTGAAACTCAGTGAGGAAACTGCCACACCAGCTGCCGCGGGACACAGCCAGGGACTGAGATGGTGCCTACCATCACAGGACCAGCAGACAAGGGAAGAACTGTTAGCCTGGGTCTCAGGAGGAGCAACGCCAAGCTCATGACAAGGCGGGGCAATAAAATGACTTTTTAGATATTTCTTAAAGGGCCAACCACACTGCTATGTGAGATCTCTCTCTCTGTCTCTCTGTCTCTCTGTCTCTCTCTCTCTCTCTCTCACACACACACACACACACACACACACAGCCTTGAATAACGCCACATTAAAATACAATGCTGGCTTGTTCTAAGGATATCATGTCTCCAGCTAAGTTTGTCACCTTCCAGCATTATCTTAGTGTTCTGAGACACAAAGCAGATAGCAAAAATCAGATCCACTGTGCTTGGAAATATCCATACTAATCACGTTAGGCTTATAACAGTCATGTGTCGCTTAACGACAGGGCTAACAACAGCCGAGGACTGCGTTGTTAGGCAATTTCACCATTGTACAAACACAATAGAGTGCACCTGCACAATTCTAGATGGTATAGTCTACTACACATCTACGCTCTATGGTCCTAATCTTATGGGACCTCCGTGGTATACATGGTCCGTCACTGACTGAAACGTCCTCATGCAGTGCATGACTGTATGACCAAAGCTACTGACGGAAGACAGCAATGTCTCAGGTGCATGTGTCTTCCTTTACTTCCAGTTTTCTTTGACCAAAAACCCTGACCACACATGTACCATTTCTGCATCAGCTTCCCTCCCTTCAATCTTTCTCCTTACAAACCATCTTGTACATCAGAACCAGACAATTTCCCAAGGACCTTTATAGTGTCATTTTCCTCCTCAACATCCTTCAGTAGTTTCCTATATAACAAGGGTCTACAAATGAGATCCACTAGTATATCCTTCCCCCCTTTTTACTGATGCATAACTTGCAGAAAATGCACAAATATTAAGTGTACAGTTTAGTAAATTTCATCTATGCATATACCTACCTATGTACCCACCATCCAATCAAGATACAGAGTATTTCCAGTACTCAACCAGGCTCCCTTACACTTTTTGCAGTTCCTCCCTGTCAAAGATAACCACCTTTTGTCCACTTGGAATTTCATATAACTGGACTCACAGTGTACTTACTCTTCTGTGTCAGCATCTTTTTAGCTATTAAAAATAACGATGCAGGGCTGGCCCCGTGGCCTAGTGGTTAAGTTCGGTGTGCTCTGCTTCGGCAGCCCAGGTTTGTGGGTTCAGATCTGGATGCGGACCTACACTACTCATCAGCCATGCTGTGGCTTCCTCCTCTACATACAAAGTAGAGGAAGACTGGCACAGATGTTAGCTCAGGGATAATCTTCCTCACTAAATAAATAAATAAAACAATGGACATTCTTGTATATGTCTTTTGGTGGACACATGCATGCATCTCCTAAAAGTGTATTTGCTGGAACATAAGGCAGATGCATGTTAACTTTATTAGAAACTGCCAAACTGCTTTCCAAAGCGACTGTTTCAATTTACAGCCCCACCAGCAGTGTATTCAAGTCCCAGCTGCTTCACATCCTTGCCACCACTTGGCACTACCAGTCCCTTTAATTTTGGTGATACAACAGTATCTCACTATGGTTTTAATTTGCATTTCTTTGATGACTAATGAGGTTGAACAATTTTTCATATCCTTAAGAGGTATTTAGATATCCTCTTCTGTGAAGTACCTGTTCACATTTTTTGCTCTTTAAAAAAAAAAAAATCAGTGTCAGTCTTTTTCATATTGATTTTTTTTTTTTTTAGTGAGAAAGATTGTCGCTGGGCTAACATCTGAGCCAATCTTCCTCTGTTTTGTATATGGGATGCCATCACAGCATGGTTTAATGAGCAGTGTGCAGGTCTATGCCCAGGATCCGTGAACTGGGGCCGCTGAAGCAGAGCACACGAGCTTAACCACTACACCACTGGGTCAGCCTGATTTTTAGAAGGTCTGTGTATATTTTGGATATGACTCTTTTGTTAGATGTATCTACTGCAAGTATCTTCAAGTATGTGGCTTGACTTTCACTCTTAATTTTGTGCCTCTGATGAAGTGAGGCAGTGGTAATAAAGTCCAATTCATCAATTTGCTTTTTTTTTATGGCTAGTTTTCTTGTGTGTTCTATCTACAAAATATCTTTGCCCAAGGTCATGAAAATATCCTCATATTCTCTTCTGGAGGCTTTATCGTTTTACCTTTCACATTTAGGTCTATGATCCAACTCAAATTAACTTTTGTTTCTGGTGTAAGTAAGGCAGGGGCCAAGGTTCAGTGTTTTCCCAAATGGATATATCCAATTAACCCAGCACTACTTCTTGAAAAGAACAACCTACTGAGTTTGTCATAAATCAGGTGACCACATACGTGTGAATCTATTTCTGGGCTCTCTCTTCTGCCCGTTATTCTGTCTATTCTTGAAGCAACAGCACACCTCAATTCTGCAGCTTTAGAGTATACCTGGTGGCCCAAGTCCCCGCTTTCACTCTCAAGACTGTTTCGGCTATTCTAGGGCTTTGCATTTCCATACACATTTTAGACTTAGCTCGTCAATTTCCACACACACAAAAACAACAAAAAGGGATTCTGATTGGAGCTGTATCGAATCTGTATGTCATTTTTTGGGGAAGAATTGATAATATCAGGTCTTTCAGTAAATTAACATAATTTATTATATGTACAATAATTTGTAATTTACTATATCTATAATGGCATATCCTTCCATTTATTTAGTTCTTTTTAATTTCTCTCAGAAATGTTTAGTAGGTTGTTAACATTTAATTTCTGTAGGAGTGACCTTGCTAATTTCACTGGTAGCAATACCAACCCCTATCATTACTGTAGATGTTACAGAGGTCAAATGTGTTGCTCTCAACCACCGCACTATCTCAGTCTACTCAATAGTCAGAAATGTCCCCACTGCCAGCTTGTCAAAGTCTGGCTCTATCTAAAGCTCCTTTAGCACCACTATCCATCTCAAGTGAGTCCCTCTAACTGGTCTACTCCCCCAAATAAGCCCTGAGGCCTTGTCTCTACTGTCCCCTTAATGCAGCATGTCCCTTGACCTCTCCACAGCTAAAGATGCTTCCCCCTTTTAAAGCCCAGGTTATAAGCCACGTCCCATACAAAGTCCTCTCCCCGTCCGCAGCCCACCAACCCTGACCAGACACCCCAGATGGAAGGATTTCAGCAAGCATTTTCCAGATCACTTATCTAGCACTGGTCAATCATTGCTTGCTGTCTACTGAAACTCTCTTCAATCTGATTATAACTTCTTGGAGGGCAGAAATCTCTGCATTTCCCTCAACGTCAAGTCTACTATAGAAACACTTGACATATTTTTGAAGTGACTGATTCACAGATGCTGAAAATTCAAGGGACTCAGATTACAGCAATGTCTTGCATAAAACTTCTGGGCAAAAATACCATGAGACACCACGTACCTTTTGTAACAGTTGCTGGAGCAGAGCTGGGGACGACTGGTGTCGGGGCAGCAACAGGCAGAATGGTAGGGGATTTGCTGGCAGAAAATGACTGAACCACTAACAGGCAAACAAGGAGGGGAGGATATAAGAAATATAGAAATTATTTTAACAAGGATGATCTAACTCCCAGGGGATAGCCCATTTTAAACTAAAAGCACAGAAACAATTCCAGTAGAAGAGAAATGGTACGGTGCTTTTTTAACAGAGATTTGATGAGGTGGGCTGTTCACTACTAGCGGGGGCTTGTTACTAAACTAAGAAAATATCAATCCAATGAACCTGAACTCTCACAAATGCTAAAAACGTTCCCCTTCTACCCCACTTCAGAAATGGGCAGCATTTAGAAGCCAATGGCCCGTCTGGGCTTTACTTTCAGTCCTAGAGTCAGTGCTCTGAGTTCAAGGTGCAGGGACACTGCGATAGCTGACAGGCAGGCTGCACAAGGGAGGAGCAGTCACCAACTGACAGAATACGGACTGTCCCCACAAGACAGACCCGGAGACAACCACAACCCATGGCTGAAGGACTTACCTTTATTCACAGGCATCAGTATAGTCTGCACGCCTCCCGACGTATTCACACTGAGGGGTTTGAGCTGGCTGGGGATCGTCAGGACTGCCTGCTGGGGATTGGATTGGCTGGAGTGAATCTTTAACAATCCTAAAATAAGTTGGAAGACAAGGCTGAGCTGAAGATCAGATGCTTCCTTACATTTCCTGCCCTTTTTAGCACTCAGTTGAAAATTCCACAGGAGGAAGCTTTAAGACATCTACCCTTTTAATAAACAAAGAGCTGGAAGCATGAGGCAATGGATGTGGTAGATTTCACAATGAAACAATGATGTGACAATAATGATTTATTTTTACTCCAGTCATAAATACAGAAATTTTTGGAAAAGGAGAACTAAAAGAAAAGAGAAAAAGTCACCCAAAGTCCTACTGCAAAGACAACCAGTATTAACATTTTGAGATAGAAAACAGTAAACATGGAAAAGAACTATGACAATTTGTTTCGTAGCTGTGATATGTACAAACTGGATATAAAATTTCATATTCTGATTTGGATAATTGTCATTTTCCCACTTAAAAACCTTCTCTGGTTCCCGACTACCTAGAGAATGTTTCCCAAATTAGTTTCAAAGCATTCATAGTCCATTTTAATTTGGTCGCAATTTATCTGTATCTCCTTTGCACTGTCCCTATATATCTAATACTTAATCTGTCTACTTGCCATGCCTTATAATTTCCTATCTCTGTGCAGCCCTTATTTTTCAAACATCAGATATCCTCTACTTATTTTAGACAGGGTCATCTCCCATTTATCTTTAAAGGAAATTTCCATATTCTCATTTTCACTACAAAACCATTCCAGGCATTCAGAAGGCCATGAAAAATGACAAAGGACATTTATTGTGAGACAGCACACAAGACACAACACATGTTATAACATGACAACTACTTAAAAACCGCATCCTTTAGGCACTGGAAAGCAGTTGGTTTAAGTTAAGGAAGTGAATAATCTTAAACACTTTCTAGAACAAAGCCGTGAATAAACAACAAAATCTTTCTTTGGTATAGATGAGTGTTAAATCAGTAGAAGTCTAAGTATTCACTGAGATGTGCGCTCAGAGAGTACCACAATGACGTGATTATTTTCATATTTTTCAAATGCTTATTTTTATCAAAATATTACATGCCTATCAGTTGAAAAGTAAGAAAGTGCTACAAGGCTTATAACCAAAAATAGCCTTTCTTTGCCCCACCTCCCTATGCTCACCTAGTTCCCCAGGAGCCCGCACTTTTAACCCTTTTGGTCCTTTCTTTAAATATTTATCAGTATTTAAAAAGAATGTGCATATTGTAGGCCTTGACTCATTTTGATGCAACATTTTGATGTTACATGCTGACTTACTCTTAGGGTACGCAAGCACTGTAAGGCACTTAGAGCCTCTCCTCCCCATACTCCAGAGAGTAGTGACTCCAGTGATCCAAAGAATACCATGGTACTGGATTCCATTTTATTTTCTGGAGTTAATAATTACCTCCTTTTCCATTTGCTTAGTTCTCTTTCAGCGTCTTACTAAGTCTGCTTGCCTCCTTCAAAAACGAAATAAACCACCCCTTAATACAATTCTCCACAGTCAAATCTCCTAAATAATTTATAGCTGCATTTCTTCTAAGAGCTATCCTTCCTGGAGCTCTCTGATCCGCTCACTTTGGACTGTCGATTCTAGGCCTGCTGCAAAGCTCGCATCCTGGGAACGTCCTTCACCGTTACCCTGGGAACTCCCTCTGCCTTCCCTCTATGCTGGATCCTGTTTTCTTCTTCTTAAGTCTACACCTCTTCACTCTGGTAAAACACATATTTTAGCAATGTCTTGAGTCAGGGTGCGGAGAAAATACATTTGAAACTTTGCCTGTCAGAAAATATTTCTACGCTCACACTCAGTAATGATCTGGCTGACTAGAGAATTCTAGGCTGAAAGTAATTTTCCTCTAGAATTTTGAAAAGTAATATTCCAGCTTCCTGCATGGCTACTGAGAAGCTCAATGATAATGTAGTTTCTGAACTTTTCTATTTTTTTTCCTCTCTGACAGCTTTTAAGATCTTCTCTTTGTCCCCGGTCTTCTGATTTCAGGAACAAATTACGTCTCCATGTGAGTCATCTTTCATTCACTCCGCTGGACACTGTGCCTTTTCAACCTGGAAGTTGGTGCCCTTCAACTCTGGGATCAATTGTTTCATTTCTTGGACCATCTCCTTCCCACCATTTTCTGTTTTCTTTCTGGAACTCCTTTTAGTCTGATGTTGCCAGAGTTCCCTGATACATCATCGAATTTTCTTTCTTAGTGTCTACTTCTTGACCTGTTCCCTGCTTCCACCTTGTGCCCCAGAGTTTAGTCTAAATGCTGCAGCCAGTGATCCTGTTCAAAGGTAAGACAGATCATGTTACTCCGTAGCTTAAAACCCTCCAGTGGCTTCCCTTGGACTAAAAGTCAGAGTTCTCACAACGACCTACAAAGACCCTATAGGATTTGGCCCCCATCACTCTGACCTTGTCTCCAAGTATTCTTCTCTCCCTTGCTCACTCTGCTCCAGTCACAATGGCGACCCTATCCAAAACTGAATTTAACTAAAAAAATAATTTAAAAATTAAGTTATACCTCAATAAAAAAAAGAGTATATACACATGCAAAAAAATTAATAGTCAGGAAACAGTTTGATTCTTTTGTGAAAACATTACACGGAAAGTTTCATGAGCAGCATCCTAGGAAACCAGAACTTAAAGCAGAGACATCATTTACTGCATGTTAAAAACTTAATCAGAAAAGAGAAGGGCATTCCTTTCTACAATTTCTACTCCAGTCCTAACTGGAGATGGAAGTCACGGGAAAAACAGACCAGCCTTGATCTTCTGGTCTCTATCCAAAAAGCAAACGAGATACAGGGGCTTGGTTTGGAGTCATGTATGAAATGTAGTGGCAATAATAACAACAAAAAGAACAACAATATCCACAAACTTTTATCCAAAGGTGTGAGTGTGTGTGCGTGTTTATCTATATTTATGTGTGTGTATATATTGGTGATACTCAGCTTTTTCTGTGTCATCAGTGCCAGCTAGTCAACTGTTATCAACTGCAACATGGCAATACATACAGAAATTAAGAGTATTCAGAAACTTCTATAACAGCTTGACATTCCTGCAACATTTTTATTGTATTTTACAAAAGTATCTGTACTGGACTGTAGAAAAACAGAACTGATCTTCCAAATTTGAAAAGCAGCGCTGTACATCCTATCAGCCCCCCAGCATCTGGGACAGCACGATGTAATCAGAAACATTAGTATTTCAGCAGCAAAACATGAATATTCATATTAAGTTGTATGAATAGCCTGTCAATGGAGGTCAGATTTTGCCCTAAAATTAGTTATGAAAAAAACAACTTTGGTTTTCATGGCTCTTTGGATTTTAGAATTGCAGTTAAGGGAATGTGGACTAACAACACTAAGACTGATAAGGCAGCAATTATCTATATAATGTCTACTCCATGTCAGACAGTATTCTAAGCATTTATATATTCACTCATTTAATCCTCTCAACTTTATGATGTACATATTATCAACCTCATTTTACAGCCAAGAAAACTAAAGAAAGTTATTTTAATTGAGGCAATCTAGCTGTAGGATTTGTTACCCAAAGTAAAAGGCACACTTTCCTGGGCCATTTAGCGTGGGCACAAAGATCTCATACATCTCACCAGACCTCAGATGTGTCACTCTAACGCTGCCCAATATAATAACTAATGCCAAAGATCAGGACTTGGAGTCATCAAGGCTAATTTATATTTTATATATTTGGTTTATTAAAGCAAAGAGATATACGATATTTTATAGTGAGTTCCATTCAAAACTGATGATTTAAAAAGAAAAATTGCTACTTTAAGGAGAGCAAACTCTCCGTTCTCCATAAAGTTACATTATAAAAGCAGCTAAAATAGTCAAAAGTTCCAGACGGCTAAGGTTTTATTACATCACTTAAAAATTATTATTCAATCCATGGAACCATCTCAGACTTAAAAATATACATAGATTTTAAATAAGAATAATTTGTCTAGGGCCAGCTTGGTGGCGCAGTGGTTAAGTGCGCATGCTCCACTTCGGCAGCCTGTGGTTCACAGGTTCGGATCCAGGGCACTAACCTATACACTGCTCATCAAGCCATGCTGTGGTGGTGTCCCACATATAAAATGGAGGAAGACTGGCACAGATGTTAGCTCAGGATAATCTTCCTCACCAAGAAAAAAAAAAAAAGAAAGAAAGAATAATTTATCTAAACAGAAGCTATATGAAAAATGTTGCTGAGTTTATTATTTTTAACAACTTAACATACAAAATATTATTTAAGACCTTCCAAAAATATTCTAGCTCAAAGAAGGAAGAGAGAAATAGTATCATTATAATACAACTGACCTGATACTGTGGCTTTTCCAGAGATAGGGTTTGGTGTGGACACCAAGGATGTGGCACTGATGACAGAGGGGGTGGTAGTTTTGCAGGTTCCCATGGTGGCCTGGCTCACACACACTTGTTGCTGCCCAGAAGTTTTCATTACAGAACCTATTGTAGATGATGAACTGGGAACTGCTCCTTCTGACTGCTCATCCACATGGCCAGAAATAATAGAAATTAACAAGAAAGCAGTGTAACTTACTTAGAACAGTGACTGCCATGTAGTATACTCAATAAATATTGTCTATTAGTTATTATTACCTACCTATTAAATGTCATGCCATTTTAAAAGATTGTCTCTCTAGTTCGGCAGTTCCTACACTTTTGGATTTCATGGAGCAGAAAAATTTTTAAATTTTAAAACAAGGAGGTATCATAGGGTTACCACATTAAAAAACATTCACCACCTATTCTATCACTTTATAAAAGGGCATTTCAACACCAAAAAGTAGGAGGACATAATGTCAGAACGTAAAAATGGAATAAAAGGTGCTTTATTAAAAACTCACTATAGTGTTTTAAAGTTTGTCACATTCATTCAACAAACATCTACTACACGACAGGCACAGTGTTAAATGCTAGGGCCCAGAGACAGAAGCCCTCAAGGAAGAGAGGGTCACCACACCGTGAGGAATACTACAGCAGGCACAGGTACAAAGCACCATCACAGCTGGGAGGAAACCTCCTACTGCCTCGGGGTGGGGTGGTGAGAGTACTGGAAAAAGCTTCACGGAAAAATATGGCACTTTAGGGAAATCTTCAAGATTCACGACAGGCAAAGGGGGAAATGAAAGAGTGTTTCTTGGCAGAAGACAGAGAAGAGACAGTCGGAGAGGCATGAAAGAACATGGCACATTTGAGGAACAGCAGAGTGGTGTGAACAGGCACGTGAGGAGAAGCAGTAGCTGCAGGGGATGAAGTCTGAGAAGTAAGCAAAATCAGACTATAAAAGCCCTTGGGGTGCTGGACAAGTAAAGGGGAAGCAGGCTTTTCAATAAATGTTGCTGGGTCAACTGGATATCTACAACAAAAGAATGAATTTTGGCCCCTACCTCACACCATATGCAAAAACTAACTCAAAATGGATCAAAGATCTAAATGTAAGAGCTAAAACTATAAAGCTCTTAGAAGAAAACAAAGGCTTAAATTTTGTGACTTTGGATTAGGCAAAGGTTCCTTAGCTGTGACACCAAAATCATAAGCATCAAAGAAAAACAGGTACGTTGGACTTCATCAAAATTAAAAAGTTTTGTGACTCAAAGGATACCATCAAGAAAGTGCAAAGACAGCTCATAGAGTGGGAGAAAACTTTTGCAAATCTGACAAGAGACGTGTACCTAAAATATATAAACAACTCCTATAACTGAAAAACAAAAAGACAAATAACCCAAATAAACAATGGGCAAAGGATCTGAACAGACATTTCCCCAAAAAAGATACAGATATGGACAATAAGTACATGAAAATATGCTCAATATCATTAGCTATCAGGGAAATGCAAGTCAAAACCAGAAGATATCACTTCACACCCACTAGATTGGCTATAACAAAAAAAAAATGGACAAGAACAAGTGTTAGCAAGGATGTGGAAAAACTGAAACCCCCATACGTTGCTAGTGGGACTCTAAAATGGTGCAGCCACTTGGGAAAATAGTTTGGCAGTTCCTTAAAATGTTAAATGTAGGGGCTGGCCCTGTGGCTGAGTGGTTAAGTTCATGCACTCTGCTTTGGCGGCCCAGGGTTTTGTTGGTTTGGATCCTGGGCGCAGACATGGTGCCGCTCCTTAAGCCGTGCTGAAGTGGCATCCACATGCCACAACTAGAAGGACCCACAATTAAGAATATACAACTATGTACCGGGGGCTTTGGGGAGAAAAAGGAAAAACAAAATCTTTAAAAAAAAAGTTAAATGTAGTTACTATACAATCCAGCAATTCCTATTCCATACGGTAAAAAGACAAAAGAAATGAAAACATACAATTATACAAAAACTTGTACATAAATGTTCATAGCAGCATTATTCATTATAGTCAAAAGGTAGAAACAACCCAAATGTCCATCAACTAATGAACGGATAAACAAAATGTGATGTATCCATAAAACTGACTACTATTCAGCATCAAAAGGAAGGAAGTACTGATACATACTACAACATGGAAGAGCCTTGAAAACGCTATGCTAATCAAAAGAAGCCAGACACAAGAAAGTAAGTAGATTAGTGGTTGCCTAGGACTGGGGGCAGCAGGGAATGGGGAGTGGCTGCTATTGGGTACAGAGTTTCTTTTTGGAGTGGGTTAAAACATGTTCCAGAATTAGATACTGGTGATGGTTGCAAAACCTTGAGAATATAACAAAAAGCAGTGAATTGTACATTTTAAAATGGTGAATTGTATGGTATGTGAATTACATTTCAATTTTTTACAAGGGAGACATAAGGCCTACTGGTATACCTGTGGAATATATCTTCTTTACGTTTTTACTACTTTTACATTTCACCGTGATTTTCTACTGTCGTGCTAATCCTCACCTGTGGTGCAGGACCATTTGCTGAGAGGGCCACAGCTGGGGAAGTAGCAGTTGTGATAACCCCTCCTGCTACCCTCAGCATCGTGGTTCCAGGCTTTGAGAGCTGTGACGTGGCTGGCACAGACTTCAATGTGCTATCAGATATTTTCATCAGAGACGCCTGTCCCCCAGGGGCTGCCTGCAGAAACAAAATGAGTTGAAGTAATAATGTTGCCCTGGTCAACAGGCACGATCTATTCCTTACCTACATATGCCTCAAGAATTAGAGCACGTCTAAGAAAGTCTTGCTAATCAAAGCTATATGAGGTGTTAGTGCACCTTTCCAACAAGCTCCCCAGTTTCTGCCTTTCACCTACAAATGTTCCTTTACCCCTAATGGAGAAGCAAATGAATGCATTTGCAAGTCACTATTTGGCAGCAGTGTCTCCAAAGACATGCCGCTTGTTATCAAAATAATTGAGTCCAAAGTGCTCTTAAAGATACAAATAATCTTTAAACATGAAAACCTAACCAAGAAGGGCCAGATTTAAGTGGGTAAGTTAACAGTGCTCTAGGCTAGTACAGGCTTAGCATTTCAATACCAGAGAACCACTCAACAAACTAGTTTTAGTGGTCTAAATCAAGGCTCGGCAAACTTTTTCCGTAAATGGTGTGAGGAAGCATTTTCAGCTCTACAGGCCATATGGGCTCTGTTGCAACCGAACTCTACAGTTATAGCAAGAAATGGGTGTGGCTGGGTTCCAATAAAACGTCATTTATAAAAACAGAAAGCCTTGGTCTTAGTTTGCTGACTCCTGGTCTAAATGATTGCTTAGTGCCCAAAATTAATGTACCCCACAAATAGATACCATTTGTCAGTCTCTGAGGGCTAGGTGCCAGGAATGGCAGAAAGCATCTAAACATACCTTAAGTCACTTAATCTTTTCATCAACTTTATAGAGTAGATTTTAGTTCCGTTTTATAGATGAAGAGATTAAGCTCAGTAACTTTTCCAAGGTCACACAGCTAGTAACCAGAGGAGCCATGACTAGAGTCCATAAGTAGTAGCCATGGCATAATTTGCATTGGAGTCTTATGCTAATTCAATCCGCAATGAGATACTGCACATGACTTATGGCAGTCAAATGGTACAATCACTTTGCAAAACCATTTGTCAGTTTCTTATAAACATATACTTACCTTATGACCTAGTTATTCTATTGTACCAAACATCTATATAAGAATGTTCACAATAGTATCTTCGTAAGTCAAAAACTGGAAATAATCCAAACGTCCATCAATAAAATAGTCATGTAACAAAATACTACTCAAGAATAAAAAAGAATAAACTACTGATACACATATGGGTAAATCTCAAAAACATTACGCTGGACAATAGAAGCCAGATATAAGAGTACATACCACATAATTTTATTGATATGAACTTCAAAGAATAGATGAAAGCTAATCTAATGTACAGTGACAGAAACAGAAAAATAGTGATAGAAAAAAACTGGAAACGGAAATGAGGGTATGTTTTAGAGTGATGGAAATGTTCTCTATCTTGTTTGGGATAGTGCTTGCATGAGTACACACACCTGTCAAAACTCACTGAGCAGTACACTAATGATCTGCACATTACTTTATGTAAACTACACCTTAATAAACGGCAGCAGTAACTGTCTCACCTGAGGGAGAACAGGGACAAAGTCACTGCACTGGCTGCAACATAAGCAGGTAAGAAGAAATCAGCTAAGATTTTAAAGAACTGCCTAAAGAATCTGGGGGCCTCATATCTGTTTGAAACAGCTAAGAGCATCTGACCAAAGGGAAATTAGTACTCAAGGAAACCAAATGCTGGTAATCTGAAAAGATCAATAAAATCAATAAACTTCTAGCTAGACTGATCAAGAAAGAGAAGATACATAATTACCAAAATGAAGAATGAAAAAGGGGACATGACTAAGGATTCTACAGACATTAAAAGGATAAGAGAAAATTATGAACAACTTTATGCCAATAAATTCAACTGCTTGGATGAAATGGACAAACTCCCTTAAAGATATAAACTACAAAAGCTCCCTTTGAGACAAAATAAATAAACTGAATAGTCCTGTATCTATTAAAAAAATTGAAATTGAAGATAAAAATCTTCTCAATTAGGAAAACTCCAGGTCATTAAGGCTTCACTGGTGTATTCTAAACAGTTAAGGAAGAAATAATACCAATTCTACATAAACTCTTCCCCAAAAAGTGAATAGGAAAGAAAAGTTTCCAACTCATCTTACGAGGCCAGCATAACTCTGATCCCAAAACCCAACAAAAATTACAAAGAAAACTACGCACCAATGGTCCCTTGCAAAAATTCTAAACAAAATCTACTAAATTAAACCCAACAATATATTAAAAGAGGATAACATATCACAACCAAGAGGGGTTTACCAGGAATACAAGGTTGGCTTAACATGTGAAAAATCAATGTTAACATATTAACAAAATAAAAAAGAAAAATCATATGATCCTCTCAATAGACACGGAAAAAACATTTGACAAAAATCCAATATCCAGTCCACGCTTTCAGAACTGCTGATCTACACACAGTCATAGAAAATGCATTCTTTTTAAGAAATGGTATCATACTGTCTACATCCTTGTGTACCTTGTTTGCTTCATTTGGTTAAGTTTTTGAGATCTAGCTATAGATTCTCCTGCAGATGATTATAAAACCCCTCGCCCAGTTAAAACTCCCTGTCATTATTCTATGGCTTATACTAAAGAACGCTGTGAAAACATGCACCAAGCCCCATGCAGCATTTACTTACTATACGGATACTGTGGCTGAAATCACCTATTACACCATTCAGAATCTCCTATACGAAGCCCCACCAGAGAAATTTTAGAGTGAAGGGGCAAGAAAACCTTTGTTTCTTCTTACGAAATATTATGTGGTTATTTTCTTTTCCTATCACAAATAGTGTGAATTTTATAACTGCTCATTGCTTCTCATTTTGCTTTGGCTAATTTTATTAACTATACAGGACATTACTGTTTGCATATCTAAATAACTCTCTGGCATTATCTTCTCATTCTATTTTCCCAAATCTCAAGATTTTATTCTTATTTGTCTATACTTTATTGTTTGTTTTCTTATGTAACCATAATTTCTTTGTGGCAAGAGATAAGCTGTAAACATTTAAATAAATGCCATAACCACCATAACCATGTATTTGGCAGGGACACAGGTGAGTGTGCATTTACCTGGGTAAACAAAGTAGTTTTTTGTCCAGAGATGACTTTTAATGTTTGCTGTCCTTGTGCAGAAGATGTGCTGACTCCCAGTGTTCCCTGGACCACTGAGCCAGTAGTCAGCTGTTTTCCAGATGTCTGGGGTGACGGCTGGCCAACTAAAAAGGTGCCCTAAGTTAGAAACAAAGACCAATAATTTAATCAGTAATTTGTTAAGTTCAAATGGCTTGCTCTGATCCTTTAAATGACAAGGTCCCATGTTGCAAGCTACAATGCTCCCCTTCAATTCTGCAACTCAGTCAAAATCACTGAAAAGAAGAGCTCTGCTCTCAGTGTCACTACCAACACTTAGCCCTACTTCTCAAACTTCGCAGAGTAGTTACAGAGCCGACTGCTGGAAGCTCAGGTTTTACAATCTAGTCCTCAAAGCTGGATTTAATCATTCAGACTGATAACTATGCATCCTTCTCAATAAGAACGTCTGGAACCTAAATTCCATGACCCTCCTTAGAGGGGAGCCAAGACTTAGCGAAAGGGGAAAGAAGGCAGAAACCTGCTCCTAATCTTAAATCCAACCTAACTCCAAATACCATAACTTGATACTATCTCCCTGGTTACTCTTTTCTAAGAGACAATTTTCAACGGTACATTAATATTATTCATTACCTCATGGATTTGGGAGGCAGTAGCATAGCAAAAATCTTTCTTTTAGTCTTTCTTAAACCAGAGAGATGTGGGTTTAAATCCAAACTCTACCACTAGCTGAGCAGAGAGATCGTGGGTAAGTTACTCAAGTCTTTCTGAGCCTCTCTTTGCTCTTCTTCAAAACAAGCCCCAAAGAAGACAGATTTATAACATGGCTAAAATGTTAGTACTGATCCCCAATTCCAGAGGTGGACAGGTAAATCCACTGAAATTAAAGGCAGTTTTTAAATAACTAAATAGTTTAAAAGATACCAGTCACAAATGACCAGACCTGAGGAGTCTGCTTGAGGATGTACGAGGTGTAGGTCAGGTGCTGGGACAGCCCCCCAGGGCCGGCGGGGCTTTGGGCTCCTCCCGTTCCTCCTCCTCCTCCTCCACTGCTGCCACTGCCACCGCCACCGCCACCACCGCCGCCTCCTCCTCCACCACTACCGGCAGCTGAGCCAGACTGGAGGTCTGAAAACATGAAGAATGACAGCAGTATCATAAAAAGTATTAAGAAAAGGCTTACCAGAAAAAACAGAGGAGCCCAGAGAGATGTTTCCTGTACAGCACCATCCCTTCCCTTCCCTGTCTTCCTCCTCCTTTTTGCTAAAATACGTCTTCCGCAATAAGAGTGAGGAGAACGTCCCAGAGCTGAAGACTGAAATTTATTTACTGTCAACTGAGTGACAGTTGACTAGTTCAGCTCTGAACATGATGAAGAACTTATCTCTGACAGGTGTTTTGACTTAGTTGTGGGAGATCAAGAGAGTGAGGCTGACATTTTCTAACCACTGCTCTGTGCTCAGAGAAATGCTTCCACACCTTTTGGCATCTGATATGATTTCAGTGAAACTGCTGAAATTTAGTGTAATTTTATAGTTCTCTTCTTCTGTCTCCCTCTGCCTTGGAAAAAATTAAGACTCTCCTCATAGTTTAAAGACTCCAGGGCCCCATTCTTTTCTGCTTTTCAAATTCTACTTTAAAGCCTTCAAACCCTTTTTATTTCCCCTTCGGTGACATAATACATATAAACGAAAATCTAAGTAGCTCTTTGGATGAATTTTGGAATACTTACATTATCCTTTTCCTACATAGTTACTTTTTGGTAGACCATTGCTTAGGTATGAGGAAAAAATACCGGCGTGAGAGTGTGGAAATCACTCATTATAATCAGTAAACAAAATGGTGATGAGCTTAAACACTGCATTTTGGCAAGAGTGGCTAACTTTTCTTTTCTTTTTTTTTTGAGGAAGATTAGCCCTGAGCTAACATCTGCTGCCAATCCTCCTTTTTGCTGAGGAAGACTGGCCCTGAGCTAACATTCGTGCCCATCTTCCTCTACTTTATATGTGGGATGCCTACCACAGCATGGCTTGCCAAATGGTCCATGTCTGCACCTGGGATCTGAACCGGCGAGACCCGGGCCACCGAAGTGGAACATGTGCACTTAATGGCTGCGCCACCGGGCCAGCACCAAGAGTGGCTAACTTCTAACCAACCTGACTGCTATACAAATTATTACTTCTGATTCAGAGGGAAATAATGCCTTTTACCCTTTCCTTTTCAACACTATCCAAGTTGTTTTTCTCTACATGTCAAAGCAAAGTTCATATAAGTCTAGGTAAACCACCTCATTTCCTTGGGGCTGTGACTTAAACACTAAGGATGAGCCTGTATTTCTCTTTCCGTCTCCAAACCTGGCAAACTCAGGATACACATCTAAATAATGGCAGGCAGAGCCCTTGATTTCAATCCTATTCCTATCCCCATCAAAATAAAAGTGGCTCCAACTACCTTCTCTCCAGGTGCCACTGGTTTTCAGATACCATTGAAACGAAGAATTCTTCTTCATTTACAGTTCATATAGACACTTTTCTCCCAACACAGGCTCAGCAGCCATACCTCTCCACTGTAATTTGTCCTGATCCCAAACTCTGGGTAGATAATTTGTTCCTGATCCCAAACTCGGAGTAGATAAACCCAAAATAAGTGTCACCTCCTAAGACTGTATACCCACACCTAGTTAAATTATGTATATGTTTAAAATCCATTTGGGCAAAAAAGACAAATAGAATTATGGAAATACTTCCCAAAACAGCTAAGAACTGCCCCTCTGGTGGAGGAGATGAACATACCCAGAGACCCAAGAACCCAATGACTTAATGGTGGACTAACTAGCACTGTTGGTGGCGCGCAGGATGGCTCCTTGAGGGATCAGCAGCAGTTTTCCTTTTCCGGAGGGGTTCTTGCTGTTTGTGGTAAGGTAGAGTTTAGTGCCAGGAGGCAAGTTTGCCAAGTTGGCCAAATTAGTGGCTGGTAGCTGCAACGTTGCCATTACTAAAATGGTAAAGAAAAAAGTAAGAGGAAAAACAGTAAGATACATTGGAACTGAGGGCAATCCTATGCCCAAAATTAAAACAGAGTAATAAAATACTTAGTAAAAAACACTAACAAACAGTAAACTCTACAGTTTGTTTCCTAGATGTACAATACTTTAAAGACTGATATTCTTAAATACCTTGCTAATTAAAAAATAATTTACATACTAGAAAAGTCTACTATAAACTATAAGGGAAATTCTATCTGTATATAAATAGGGTGACCTTATGTCCCAGTCTGCCCAGAACAGTTTCAGTTTACACCTATAACAGCGACTCTTTTTACTCTCAAAGTACTGGGCTTCATACGATCAATGAAATAATCACCCTATCTGTGGATGAAGACAAATTTTCCCCATTTGTTTAAAGCCCCTTTAGTCAATTTCTAGTAATGGATGAACCTGATTTGAAACAAGACTTCTAGCCTCCCTCACTTTCTTTTTTCTTTTTTTTTTAAATATTGGCACCTGAGCTAACAACTGTTGCCAATCTTCTTCTTCTTTTTTTTTCCTTTCTGCTTTTTCTCCCCAAATCCCCCTGGCACATAGTTGTATATTTTAGTTGTGGGTCCTTCTAGTTGTGGCATGTGGGACGCCACCTAAGTATGGCCTGATGAATGGTGCCATGTTGGTGCCCAGGATTGGAACCGGTGAAACCCTGGGCTGCTGAAGCGGAGCGCGTGAACTTAACCACTCGGCCGCCTCCCTCACTTTCTAATAGCTAAAAAATGCTATGGTCAACAACTGGCACATATACTATGAAACTATAATTCCTCTTTTTTTTTTTTAAAAACCTGGCCCTGAGCTAACATCTGTTGCCAATCTTCCTCTTTTTTTTCTTCTCCCCAAAGCCCGCAAGTACATAGTTATCTATTCTAGTTGTGAATGCCTCTAGTTGTGGCATGTGGGACGCCACCTCAGCTTGGCCTGATAAGCAGTGCCATGTCTGCGCCCAGGATCCGAACTGGTGAAACCCTGGGGTGACAAAGTGGAGGGCACGAACTTAACCACTCAGCCACGGGGCTGGCCTCTATAATTCCTCTTTTTAAAGTTTCACCTACGTCAAAGAGCTTTCACTAACCCCTTAGAATTTACTTCTTGATGCACACGGCTTAAAACCTCTAAACATGAGTCTTACACATGGCATTTTCTACAGTTACTTTGAATTCAAGTCTCCATGACAGGGAACCTGTAGAACCACGAGTCACCACAGGGAAAGGACTCTCACAGCCCTTCCGGCCCGCTGGACTAGTCCTCCTGTTACTACCTCACTGTGCAAAGCTTTGGGAAGCAGGAACCCTGGAAGCTGCCCCAAATATGAGGGATTAACGTTAAAACTGAGTGCCATCCCTCTCCATTTACCAGAACCAACCTCCTCTTACACACTGTGCATTGTGCATCTCAGCCATGCCAAAAGCACAAACCTCTCTGGTCGGCCATGCACACCCGGAGTCCCATCTTCACATTGCTCAGAGTTCCTGATCTGAACCAATCTCCTCCTCCCTTCCTCCTTCCCACACTCCTTCATCATACTCCCCAGAATCCCTGCTGTGGTCATCATACCTCTAGAACCTCAGCCTCTTTGAACATTATCACTTTTTGTGGTAATTAAACCTGTCAGTCCTCTGAAGATATGACTTCCCCAGCAGCCCCTTTAGCTAGGGCTGTTTGTCATCTCACTTCAATTTCTTAGAGCCGTGACCAGAGAGGAGCCTTTTTGCTCTCCAGTTTGGCTTTCAGACCATTATCATACCTCACTCCAGAAAAAAAAAAAAATCCAGGCTCCTGCGAGGCTCATGCTTGGCCATCCCATCTTATCCCTCTCTTTTCTGCTCTCATTTACTGAACTCCCAGTCGTCTCCCCTCATTTGCGAAAGAGTGACTCCTGACTCATAGCCTTGCTCTCTAGGCTAAAGACTGTCATTCTTGGTGATGCCCCTGTAGATGACGTATTAACCCTCTGGCTTTTCAGCTGCTTGATCTTCTAAACTCCAAGATCATTTCTTGGAGTTTAGAAGATCAATCCATCTCAAGCACTCATTTTCAACACCACAAATGAACTCTGTCATCACCAGCAATTCATCACCTCTGAAATCTTTATTTTGGACACCCATTACCTTCTATCCTTCTAACTCACTGAACAATTCTTTAGACTCATCAAGACCTTCAAAAATTAGTAAATATCTAATATCTTAGGTATATTTTTTCATGCCCTCACAGAAATGACATATCAAGGCCTAAAACACCTTCAAGGTGTTTAAACTTTTGTTTGGTAGAGAATGCGTTAGTCAAGCATCTCAAAATGCTGCTGGCAAGTGACCATACCATGATTTTAAGCCTGAAATACAACCCAAAGTGGAGATGAGTACAAATGAGAATTATTCTTCAGATCTAAAAGCAGTATCAAGAAATATCCTCTATTTTTATTATTCTTCCTAAAACATACATGCACGAAAACTTAAAGCAAACTACTTACAGACCTCTATGTAAATGTTACACAAAAAAGATTAACACGTTTTCACACAGTCCTTATAGCATCAACCTACTAGATTTCCCAGACAGAACAAACACCAAAAAAGATCACTAGCAAAGAACGTTTTAGAAGGGGCTGCTGCTCAAAGGGCCCCCAATTAGCATCAGTTACCTGAACCCTGGGATCCACTCTTCTGAGGGCCGGCAGCAGTGACCTGGGCCTTGGTTAAGGTTTGGACCGGCTGAGCAACAATGGTTCCTCCACCTCCACTCACAATTGCTTTGGCAACTCCTTGGGTCACAACTTGCTTTGGACCAACTGCTTTGGCGACAGAAGAACTGGCCTTGGCTACGAGGATTTGGCCACCACTGATTGCCACAGCCTGTTTCACTGTTGAAGGCAGAGTAGACCCAACTGGCACCCCAACAACCTGTTCAAAATAGAGGAGAGTCCAGCAGTGCCTCATAGTCCTCTCCGGAGCTCTTAGAACAGAACAGCCACTCTGTTCTAGCAAAGAACAAGGCAAAGGCCTAGACAGAATACCTGGAATCGAATTTAATCGTCTAGGAATGCGATCCCTGACAGATGTGACGCCTCACAGCAAAATAGCTTACATTTCGGATATTATAATAATAAAAGGTTATTGTTTTTGTCTTAACCTTGGCTACTATCTATAACCTACTTTAACTATGAAAAGGAATCTTTTTTATAGAAAATTTAGAAAATACAGAAAAAAAAATTTTACTCATCCAAAAATAATCTATTAATATTTTTAATGTATTTACTTCCAATTTTCTTAATGTACATTTTAAAACACAGATTAGGATCATACATACAGTTTTGTAATTTTTAAATTTAAAATCATATTATAAGTTTCCAATGTTATTACTTTTTAAAAACATTTCTAGATGACTAAATAATAGAATAGATACATCATAATCTATGTAAACTTTTCACTACATATTGTGTGAATATGTAGGTAATTTTAAACTTCACAATATGAAAAACTGAGTAAAAACATTCTCATATATGAACTATAAACCCCACTATATCCTTTAAAATATCACCTCTTCAGCAACCCCTTCTATGTTATCCTTATCTGAAATAATTATCTCTTCATCTCTAGAACTCCTAACAATTCACATAATTTATTAAATATGTGACACCTCTTCCAGGTGATTTTTAAGACAAGTTACCTTTGTCTATATATTTCTAATCTTTCCTTTCCTTGATGGTAGATATTTGATTAAAAAAGAAAAAGTATAAGCAAGAAGAATATTTAACTGAATTTTTTAAAAAAAAGATCCCAGTATCCAGATTATGAAAGTTAGAAATATCTGGTTTTGAAAAAACTGTAAAGTTAAATCTTTCAAGTGAGAAAATATTACAGAGCTCTTTTAAAACAAAGATAATAGGAGGATGTTAAATTAGAAGAAAAAATTTAACAAATGGCAAATTGGGGCAGTGTTCCTACTCCCAGTTCTTTATTTCATAAAAAGAACATCTCACCAGAAACTAGATGGAAAGACTTTTATAAGGTTAAAAAAGTGGCAAAAGATCTGACTTCTAAACACAAAAAAGATAAAGTAGGAAGTATTTTTCACCCATCAGATTGGAGGGGAAAAATTTAAGTCTGATAAATACCAAGAAGTGGCTAGAAGATATGGGGAAACAGGAGCTTTTGTTCACTGCTGGTAGAAAGGTAAATTTGTACAGCCGCTCTAGAGAGGACTGGCACGTCTACTAAAAATGAAAATTCACACACCCAGTGGTGTAGCCATTCTCCTTTTAGGAACATATCCTAGAGAACTCTTAAGAGGTGTGCTCAAGGGAACATACATGGAATGTCCACGGTAATGCTATTTGTAATTCCAAAAGACTGTAAATGATCTTAATGTCTACAAATAGAGGAATGGATAAACTGTCGAATAAGAAACACGCACAATAAAATAGAATACATGAATGAACTAGAACTGTGTATCTCAACATCAACAGACGTTGAAAGTACAAACATTGAGTGAAAGGGGAGCTGCAGAAAAATAGGAGTATAAATATGTTTTATATAAATCTTCAAAAAAAAAAAAAACCCGAAAAACATCACACACTATTTATGGCTATGTATTTATTGTAATAAGAGTATGGACTAGAAAGCTACACATCCAAATTCTTGATAGTGCTGCTTTTGGGAAGGACAAAGTAGACTTCAACTTTACCAGTCATGTTTTATTTAGAGAAAAAATGATTTGAAGTAAATATGAACATGTTAATTCAGGGTAGAAGATATGTGGGTGTTGATTATATTATTCTTTGTATTTTACTGAAATTTTAGAATCTCTGTAAATTAAAAAATAGTTACTTAGTGAAACAAAATGATAAACCACATGCAATTGACGAATGGGATTTTTAGGTTAAATAGTTACCAAATCATACATGATTTCTTTTCAAAGAAATGTGAATATAGTAAAAGATACTTGCCTGTGCTTGGAAAATATGGCTGATGTAAAGAAAATGGTCCCCTAATCAAACGTTATAAGCCACAGTGTAAAGAGAAAAGAATACAGACTTCTATAAGCTGTGAGACCTGGTTTCCCAGTTTTGTGTGACCAGTTAGTAACTAGATAAGTTATTTAACCTCTCTGAGCTTTACCTTTAGACACTATAAAATCTATATAAATATGGATCATCTATAAAATATGGATAATAATATTTAACTCATAAGATCATGAGGCGTAAATGAGAGTAAGTTTATAAAATGCCTAGCCAACCAGATGCACATAGTAAATGACAGCTGCTGTTAACCATAACACTCGTTATTATTAACTGAAGAATGGTAATCTGTGAGGCTACCTCAAGACTCAGGATAGCGAGAGCCACAGAACAAACATTTGTCACTGTCTTCAGCGATGGCCAGGGCAGAGGACCTTGATCTTAAACTCTAGATTCAGTTAATCCAATAGAAATTAAAGTATGTAACATCTGGTATCTGCTTTAAAATATTCTAGGAAGAGAAATAAGATTAGCAAAATGCTGATAATTGAAATTGGGTAATGGGCACATAGGATACATTATAATAGTCTCTCCACTTTTATGAAAGTTTAAGGAAGGAGGGAAAGAAAGAAGGAAGAAACAAAAGTATCAAAGAACCAATGAAAAGAAAAAGCAAGTTGACCTAGAATGGAGAAGAGAGATTCTCCCACCTATCCTGGCTTGGTTAAAACAACCCCTTATGATTACCCAAATCTCTTTATTCTAACTGTCTGAGCCTCATTCTATGGGCAAAAGAGAGTGTTGCCGTGGCTGAAGAGCTGGGCAGTCATTCCCCTTAGAGATGTGGAGGTATATAAACTCTTCTTACTAATCAAGAACTTGTCTGCATTTATCAAAAAAAAAGTTTTTAAAGTAGAAAAACATTTTTGGGGTATGGCAGACTGCCAGTTAAACCCCAATATCCATCTGTGCTTCTCTCTCATATAGTAAGAGTCCCCAGTTTTCAGCCAGGGACATGGCCACGTGGAACACTGACTGTATTTCCCAGGCCCCTCACACCTAGGTCTGGCTGTCTGATTTCTGGCTAAAGGGATGTGAATGCAAGTGATGAGTGGTTAACTTTTGGGTTACGCCTCCCCTTTCCCTTTCCCTCTTCCTGCTGACCAGAAAAGTGAACATGTGGCATGAGATGAAGTGACTATCTTAGCCCACCAGCTGAAAACAAAATTTTGAGAATGGCAGAGCAATGAGAAGAGTCTAGATTCTTGATGATTACGGAACCAACACACCAGAACGATCCACAGGTCTTTCATGTGTGAGAGAAATAAGCTTATTTAAGCCTCTGTTTTTTGGATTTCTGTTATAGTCGTCGAATATTTTTCCCCAAGACAACACATTTCCTAAATAAATCAAACATAATAATCTATTGTATAAGTTAAATTACAGTCTATTTTTACATTCCTAAGCTAATGAGAAAAGCAAACATCTTAAAGGAAAACAATACATACATATCGGACCTATTTAATTTCTTTCCTAAAATTCCACGCATCTGACTTGCTTCTCCCTCTTTGTGCCAACCTCTATCCTCAGACTCAACTGCTTCAAAATTTCCAGAATATGACACACTTAATCTCTCCAAGAGCCAAATAAAACGTGGTATTCCAAGTTGGCCACAGGAGGGCAGTTTTTATTAGCAGAGTTGATACACTCAAAGCACAGACTCACAAGATGAACTCCCCAACCCCACTCCCTTTCTCCTAAAAAACTGAGGAGAATGAGGAAGTCTGGCATTCTGTTGGGGAAAGCCCCACACACAGCTGTCTTAGGACATCACAATGCAGGCTCTTAAGCAGGACACTATAATCCCACATTAATTTTTCTTTTTTTTAACAATACAACATTTTGACCTAGAACCTGAACCCTACCAACACTTCTCCTCTTCCCATTCCACAATACTTCTCTCTGTATTCCTAATTTCCTTCAAATTCCAGAAAGCAGACACCCTTTGTCCTGTATTGTTGTAAATACTTCACTTTGACTGATGGTTTGATTCAATGTTCCTATTTCCACCCTCCCGGTGCCCTGTACAGACCTTTGCAAGTCAGAATTTACCTTAGCAGCCTGAAGGTGAGGATTCTATACACGTGATTTTCTACCCAGACACTGAAAAATGCAGCCAATTACAATTCAGTACTTAATAACTATCACCAAGGTACTCATGCATGGATACTGCCTAGAACTTGTCCCCAGACACATAACATTAGCTTCTGTCATTTACCGAGCAGTTCCTCTGTGCTAGGTCCTTCATATACAATGATCTCTAATTCTACACTCTGATAGACAGAGGGTCCTATTGTCTTTCACTAGATGAAAAAAATAAGGTTCTGAGCAGGTCACACAAGAAATGAGTGGTTGAGATCTGAGATGTGTGACAAGCCCTAATTCCAAAGCTCACAATCTTTTCTCTACCGCACTGATTCCTTCCCACGTGAACCCACTAATTCCTCAGTGGTTCCTTTTCATATTAAAAGCAGCAGCTCTCTCCACTTTCATGAAAAAGACAAGCTGTGTTTCCCTTGTGCCCAAGTTGTATGGCAGGCAAACAGTACCATTTTGTTCTCTTCTGGGCGGTGGCACAGTTTCTAGGAATGCACCTGAGCAACAACCAGGACAGTCTGTCCTTGCGGACAGCTCCTTATCTCAAGTCCAAGGCAGGTACTAAATTTCCAGGATAAACAGTGATGTCTTTTCTCATGCTCTACTGTTTCTTTGCAGTTCCTTCACACTCTCCTGTGGCTTTTCTTCTCAGGTGACCTTTACCTTTATTCAGGGCAATCTAGCACAAATCACCCACTTTCTCTTAGTCTTACATTGCCATTAGGTAGGTGGCAATGTGACAAAAAAGCTAATACAGTTGCTCAGCATTACTGGATGAGTAGATTTGCAAAATGCAAAGTGGCAGAAAGTGGAAACTAACTTACCCAGAGCTTCTGAGCATAAAGAGCAATGCTACTTTGATTCAAAAACCTAAATCAGTAATGCCAAGTATCTCTGGGTGAAGCAAAATAGATTGTGAAGAACTCACAGGATGTGTCTGAGTAGGAAGTCCAGAAGACAATAACTGATTCACAAAAAAACTTCCACAAATGCTGACTCCTGCGGCCAAACAACAGAGGGGGCACTAGGAAGCAGCTGGGGGTGCCCATCTTAGTAATTTTGGCTATGGAAGCCCCAAAGTCAAATTTGATGCTAGCTCCACGGTTCCTAAATCTGCCTAATCATGAGTCAGGATGGGAGCTTGTTAAAAATTCAGATTCTCAGGGCCCCCAAGAAGATGCTGACTCAATAAGTTTGAGATGAGGGGGCCTCAGTATCTATATATTTTTAATTATCAGATGAGTCTTATGACCTGATAAGTTTGGGCAAGTGATTAATGGACTCTTACAGATTTTAGAACTACGTATAACACTATGAAATTTTATCTCAATTCACATGTAGCTATCCAGACTAATCAAAATATTGAAAACCTTTTTCTATTTTAAAGCATTCCTCTCAAAACAATTCACTCTCTCTCGGGACAGGGTGGCTTTCAAGTTGAAAAACAAACATTTCACATAATATTCTTAATAGCTTTAGACTATATCTGACCAAAAAGTGAGATGCTTTAACTCTGGATGTTCTAAAACCATGTTTAGGTTACAGAGAATGACTCACACATTTTAATTAGTTCTGGAATGGGGAGTTTTGAAGTTGGCAGGCCTGAGTTCAAATCTTCTGTCACTTAATAGCTATATGCTCTCAAGGCAGTTGCCTAACCTCTCAGCATCACAGCTGCCTCATTTGTAAAATGGGGGTGAAAATATCCACCTTGCAAGGTTGTTTGAGGGTTATAGATGGTCTATAAATAAGAGGCTGACGTGCACAGACACTCATAAGCACAAGTGATGCAGGAAAGCATGGAGCTATGAACTACTTTACAGCTCTCCCAATACATCGATTCCCCACACCTCCAAACTATAAAGAAAACAAACTCTCTGAAGAGCCAAGAATCATTAAACAGATCACCCAGCCTGAACATCAGAGATGTAAACTATAGCACTCTCCTATCAGAAATAAACAAGTAAAACAGTAAACCTTGGTCCTGTCAGTTACCATTTTAGGCCTGAATCAAGTGGAGAGATGTGTCCATGAAGTCAACCACCCTCACTGCCAGAGAGAACAGAGCGTCCCTTTGCCTCTTCGACGGCTCCTGGAGCCTCTATAACACACGGCCCTGCTCTTATCAATGACTACTGCAAGAGCAGACGGGTTTAACAGCAACTGCCTTGCTTTTCCAATGGGGCTTTCAGCTATAGGTTTTCTGGGATCAGCAACCCTGTCATCCTGAATGTTCTCAGCACTTGTCAACTGTTTAGACAAACGACGTTCATTTCCATGTTGATGTCCCCATCCCAACCCAACACAAACCTTGGAGGGCTGAATCTTTGGTGACTGGGCAGTCCCTTCTCCAGCAGTTATGACCTGTTTTTGAGGGGACACAGCTATCATGTGACCCCCTTTCACAGTCACATACTGAGGGAGGGGTGACTGGCTGGCAGCTCCTGTTGTGGGCACGTGAGAGGCTTCACCAGGTTCCTGTTTGATGATTACCTTGCAACAAACATGATAATGACACTGAATAAAGATCCCATAAAAAAGGCTACTAATATCCGAAGCTATTCTGTTTGCAGGAATTAATGAATGAAGTTTGGTCTGGAAAGAATGATTCCACCATAAGGGTAAAAACACTGCTTAAATATGGCTCATAACAGCTACCAAAGGGACCAAAGTAGGATCTGGGCTTGATTGTGCATATCTGCAAACTCAATCTAGTCATTTGTTTTAGGTATTGGTGGCAAGATGGCAGCAGGGAGAAACACACAGACCGTTTGTGTTCTCTGAAGTTCCCATCTTGCTGGACTCCAAGAGCTGTCCTGTGGACACCACTAAATACATGGAAGCATGTCTCAGAAATGGATCTGGTCTTAGAACTGAGACACACTAAAAAGGTACATGTTGTGGGGCAGTGTAAATCAATTCCAACAAGCCAAAAAAAAGATTACATAACAAGACCGTATCAACTTGCGTGATGATGCCCTGATAAACACTCACTTTTGTGAAAGCTCCAAGTCCTCCAGTTACAGGTTTGGGGCTTTGAACCTTAGGGTGACTTCCAATCGGGCAAAGCGGCGGCATAGATGCAAACAAAGAATCCTCCTGCTGTGTGTGTAAAAATACATATTCAACAATTAGGATAAAATGAGTGATTTCAGATATTCTAGTCACTTGTATTTAATACAAACCTGTGACATTCTCTAGCAAGATAAACTAGAAAAACAAAAAGCCCAAAACTCTTTGAAGTCTTCCAAGCATTTTAATATTGTTTTAGAAACCAAATGCAAAGAAAAGCTATAATTTGGCAAGAGCCTACCATCTGTGCCCCATTGTGTGCTGGAAAGACTCTCATCACCCCACCTCTAAATATGTGGCTGACTCACTGGTGTGCAGGTCTCGTCCCCTGCCAGACGGTATGCTACTAAAGGACAGGCGCTGTATTTTACTTCTTTTCTACCCCTTTTCTACCCCTAGAGTCTCAGCACTAAAGAAACAAGTGAATGAACCAGTCATTACAGTGTTTCAGTACATACTCTCTTCTAATAGTACTCACAACTTGATTTGTTATTTTCACTCCAAATAAATACTCAGGACACGGGGATACTCTTCAATAAGGATTTAAAAAACAAAACAACAAAAAGAACTTGAACAATTAGCAAATATAAAGACAACAAAGGTCAACATTCAAAATTACTGTCCTTTGTTTCTAATTCTCAACTACAAAATGCAAAGCTCAGAGGCAATTTGCCACAAATAAATGTTAGAGGGCAGACACAAAGCTAAGAAAACTGCTTAAGTGTAATGAAATGATCATCAACAAACATTAAAAAATAGACTGGCAGAGAATTAAGACTTTCAAGGGAATTATTACAGTTCAGGCATTCATGTAACACACTGTTCACGGATTACACTGAATTTAGAGAAAAACCTCGCCTTGGACCAGGAAACTACTCAGTATCATCAACATTAAGTGCCTAAATAGGAGCTGGCCGCGTGGCCAAGTTGTTGGGTTCGTGTGCTCTGCTTCGGCGGCCCAGGGTTTTGCCGGTTTGCATCCTGGGCGCAGACGTAGCACCGCTCATTGGGCCGTGCTGAGGGGGCATCCCACATGCCACAACTGGAAGGACCCACAACTAAAAATATACAACTATGTACTGGGGGGCTTTGGGGAGAAAAAGAAAAAAAAATTTTTTTAATCTTTAAGTGCCTAAATATAAGAAACGCTGTGTTAGCACTTGTCATGTAAAAGATGATTTCTGAATTCTCAGGAGTTCTCAGACAGGAGTTTGTACCTCAAAGGCTCTTGCCTGAAGGCAGCCATGACAAGGACAAATTAGTTGAATAACAGGGACTGTCTCTGCCAAACAGTGGGCAGATATCTAGCACTCTGACCTGAAAAAGTCAGATCATATCTTAAGTTCTAAACCTCAAAGGACTTCTTACTCTGAAGAAGGGAGAAAAACACATATGGAAAGATAAGAATTATTTTAAACTAACTAAATGGCGACATAGAAAAGGAAATACATTTACTCCTCGTTGGTGCAAATACAGGCAAAAAGGGATGTACTGACAGATGAATATTTTTATAAGGAAAAATTTATAACAAAGCTGTCCAAAAAAAACCAGGCCACCTCTTCATCATCGTAAGTTTTCATATGGACACTGGGTGACCAACTGATAGAAGTGTTGAGAAACATTTCCTACACTAGGAAAAGATCAAGGATAAGGTAGGGGAGTCTGGAGAAGATGATCTTCAAGATACTTACTAGCTTAAGATCCTACTTTATGATATTTGCATTATCGACTGACGAATTCTTGTTGAGTTTAAACTGTCTTCAGAAACTAGCAAAGAGCAATCACGCAATAAGAGTGTTACCTTGACAGCAGATGTTACAAAACTACTCCCATGAATTTTAGGAATAGGGGAACCTGTTCCTTGGGAGGCCTGAGAGGCAGTAGAGAGCTTGTTTGTAGGACTTCCTGATAAGCAAAAGTACAAACAAAGTAAAATTTACAAAATGGAATTTTAAAGCATTTTCTACCACCCTCCCCTTTCCCCACTATTTATTTTTCATTTTTAAAGGTTGAGAACTCAAAATCATGAAATTATTATAGAAAAACACTCAAGGACTCATCCTACAAAGCTGAACACTTTATTAAGCTAAAAAGGTACAAGAAGCTAGTAAGGAAGTGTAGAAGAAGTAGTGAAGTAAGAAACGTTATACACTCTGCTATGGACACAAAAAGAGAGAGTACAGCCTAATGGTACTGGGTATTTAACACTGTGCCAAAATGTATGCATTCAAGGGACTGCTAGCTCCATCAAGGTAGACAGTTATACCTATTCCAAAATGCTGCCAACACTAAACACTCTGTACTCCACCTGCATAACTACCTTTAGGTCTAATAGGAATAAATCACATTATCTACAGTCAATAATAAGTCGAAACCGAAAACAGTATTTCATCACCTACTCCCTTTACCAAACTTCCCTGCAAAGACTCCTGGCTGATTCCTAAAACTAAACATCCTCAAAGGACATCTATTTGGCATCTCTAAGTATATTCAAAAAGCTATTAGCTAATCTCCAAAAGCAGCATTTTTAAAAGTTACACAATTATAATCATTGTTAAAGGACGTAACTTTCTCAAAAGATTACTTGGAAAGGCAACATACATTCATGTGCGTTAAAAATCAAATATGGGGGCTGGCCTGTGGCCGAGTGGTTAAGTTTGTGTGCTCTGCTTAGGCGGCCCAGGGTTCGTTGGTTCAGATCCTGGGCGTGGACATGGCAACACTTGTTAGGCCATGCTGGGACGGCATCCCACATAGCAGAACTAGAAGGACCTACAACTAGAGTAGACAACTATGTAAAGGGGGAGAAGAAGAAGAAAAAAAAAAAAGATTGGCAACAGATGTTAGCTCAGGTGGCAATCTTTAAAAAAGAAAAAGTCAAATATGTAGGGGGCCAGCCCCGTAGCTGAGCGGTTAAGTTCACGCACTCTGCTTGGGCAGCTTAGGGTTCACCAGTTTGGATCCTGG
This sequence comes from Equus quagga, assembly GCF_021613505.1. NCBI lineage: Eukaryota > Metazoa > Chordata > Mammalia > Perissodactyla > Equidae > Equus > Equus quagga. Next base: position 37,851,935 of record NC_060270.1, read on the forward strand.
GCACAGACCTACGCACTGCTCATCAAGCCAGCTGTGAGGCATCCCACATAGAAGAACTAGAGTGACCTACAACTAGGATATACAACTATGTACTGGGGCTTTGGGGAGGAAAAAACAAGAGAAGACTGGCAACAGACGTCAGCTCAGGGCCAAGCTTCCTCAAAAAAAAAAACCAGTCTCATTATCTTAGTCATATCTTACTTCATTTCTCTTTTCGCAATTTCTCTTAATTAGAAGTAAAAGCTAACAGGTAAGTTTACACTTAGGAGTGTGTGTTTAAAAAATTTAATTGAAGGAAATAAATGTTAGTGAAAGTACTTCAAAGAAACCTGAAAATCACTATGATTATGATGACAATCACAGTGAATCCAAGTATTCTAGAGTTCTCTTTCTATAACTGTAGAGATCAGTTTCCCTCTCACACGAAAATTTATCTTATTCACAGAAAAGCAAAGATCACTTTTTTATTTGACTGGGGAGAAATATATACGGCTCACAAAGCTGTTCTTGTTCTCAAACTTAATTTGGAAAAGTTAACAACCACATTGCTTGCAGGCCCAACAAGAATGTCTTCCAAATGAAAATAAAATAAACTTTTTTGTTTTAAAGAAAACTAATTAGGTCTCACTTTTAATTTTTAGATTTCAAAGAAAAAACTTAAGTAAATTCCTAAAAATATAACTTTTACAAAAAAGCAAATCCTCCCTCAGAGAAAGAGCACTGGAGTTACTTTTATATATTCCCTCCTCTTGTTTATGGATGAAGATTTCATTCTCACGCTAGGATTTCATCTCTAAAAAAGATCAACTCTTTTGGATTGCACAAATGTTGATGAAACACCCACCTGTAGTGGGAGTGGTAGCTCCAATAACCTGTCCCGGCTTGTCCACGATAACATAAGGATTATTAATAACAGAGCTGGTAGTGCCTTGCTTCACATGGACTGGAGTGGAAGTTGGGGTTCGAGGCAATGGTGATGGACTTGGAGTTGATATAGGGGAACCTTTACAACAAAAAAGAGAAAAGACAGAGAAACTAAACTAAATAGATATATTCAATCTATCTAAGAAGATGCTGAAGGTAACAGAAAAAGGGCAGGGGGACCAGGACAAAGGTGACAAACTGGGAAAAGAGAACGGAACTGTATGTTTCAGGTACTGGGCAGCAGCAGCAGCGTAGCTGAGGCCTGGGATTAGGGAGTTTCACTCTCCATCCTTATCCCCGGACCAGCAGCAGCAGCAACAGCATCCGGGAACTTGTCAGAAACAGATTCTGAAATCCTACCCCAGACCTACTGAATATAGATCCGCGTTTTAACAAGATCCCACGGTAGGCACATTAAAGTTCAAAAAGCAGTTCAAAGTTGTTATAATACTGTTTACACCCAAAGACACTAAAATTAGGGAGGAAATTAGTAAGTGAACAGCTAGACTTAGGCACCAGAAATCTTGATGTGCAATTAATTTCCAATAAAAAATTCTGAAATTCACCCACTCGAAACAAAAGTCTCTGTCAATACTATGTCACAGCCACGATCCAGAGAGATTCATGTTCCCACAGAATACTCTCAAAGGTTACCAATGTACCATTAAACACTCGCAACTGTTTTTTTTTTTTTAAAAGATTGGCACCTGAGCTAACAACTGTTGCCAATCTTTTTTTTTTAAAATTGCTTTTTCTCCCTAAATCCTCCCAGTACATAGTTGTATATTTCAGTTGTGGGTCCTTCTAGTTGTGGCATGTGGGATGCCACCTGCCTGAACACGGCCTGATGAGCGGTACCACGTCTGCGCCCAGGATCCGAACCGGCGAAACCCTGGGCCACTGAAGCAGAGCACACGAACTTAACCACTTGGCCATGGGGCAGGCCCCTCTCAACTGTTCTTCATTGATCAAATTTGTCATCCATGAATTTCTCTGAACTTCAAACTAATTTATATGTTCATCTTCTTCCACCTCTGAAGCAGCAAGTTCCAAACCGCTTCTAACTGGCAGGTAAAATTATACATTCTTTTAATTTAAAAAAATTTTATCATTATTATTTTTTTTTTTCCTTTTTCTCCCCAAAGCCCCCTGGTACATAGTTGTATATTCTTCGTTGTGGGTCCTTCTAGTTGTGGCATGTGGGACGCTGCCTCAGCGTGGTTTGATGAGCAGTGCCATGTCTCCGCCCAGGATCCAAACCAATGAAACACTGGGCCACCTGCAGGAGAGTGCGTGAACTTAACCACTCGGCCATGGGACCAGCCCCAAATTATACATTCTTTACCCTTCTTCAACTTCAAAGGCTTTGGTTATATTCCTGCTTAGTTGTCTATTTTTAGCACCAAAGACTCCTTTTTTCCCCCTTCTTAAATGAAGCATTATAAGGAAGCCTCCCACTAGCTAGACATTTCTATTGACTCTCTTCCTTGTCTGTTCTGAGGTGGTACAGCCAAAATCATGAATTGTATTCCCACCAGAAGTTTACCCGACATAAATGGGAAACTGTCACGAGGCAACGAACGATTCGACCTCAATGAAAACGAAGACTCAAAACTATCTAGTGATAACAGGAATGAATAATTTTCTAGAATGGTTAGAGAGTATAAAAGATATTTCAATCCCAAAGTAATTCCAACTCCTGAAGCTGAACTCCAAACCAAAAGCCTCCTAAATTCTTTTCTATCACTAGTCACTTTGGTTTCTACATATAATCCCCAAACTTAATCCCCACCTTAGTTTCAACCATATATCTTAGCAAACATTTGACCTGTGCTAATTGTACGAGATGAAAATTTACTTTGAATTTCATTTCTTTCCTCATTCAAAAATTGTTTCCAGGGGCTAGCCTGGTGTTTGCACGTTCAGATCCCAGGCACAGACCTACACACCGCTCATCAAGCCATGCTGTGGCAGGGTCCCATATACAAAGTAGAGGAAGAGAAGCACAGATGTTAGCTCAGGGACCATCTTCCTCAAGCAAATAGAGGAAAACTGGCAACAGACATTAGCTCAGGGCCACTCTTTCTTGTAAAAGAACTGTTTGCATACGAATGACTTTTTCTTTTTGCTTTGTGACAGCTTTGCTTTGCTAATCATTAGCTTGCTTGTTAAACAAAAACCCCTGCTTAGAAGAACTAAAAAAGAAAAGCCACAGTATTTTGTCTTGTCATTCCAACAATTTTTACACACATCATCTGTATACCTGAAACAATCTTGCAGCTCATGGTGATAGGTTGGAAGGATTTTCCAGGTGACTCAGGATTAGGAACCTGACTTTGAGGCACAATTTTGCAGCTTGATGCTATTGGCTGAAAAGCTGAATTGCCATGAGAACAAAAGGTAACTTTCTGGGATGTTGTCATTTTGGTGGGTGTTCGTTCCAATGAAGATGGCAAAGAATAAAATGTACTGTGTCTCTCAGCTTCAGTGTTGGCTGGGAATCCTGCTTGAAATGAAACAGGCAAATGATAAGTCATCAATCACTTCAAAATAATAAAATCTTACCACTGTGGGAAAAGAATGAAAAATAAAAATCCCTTATTATTTCAACAACCATTTACCAGTAGTAAAATAATCAACAGTATTTATTACCCTTCACATATTTTTGGGTGAAACGTAAATATCATGCCTAGAATCATATTTTATTAAAATGCTTTTTTCAAAAAATTAGAAAATATATTAATTATACAGTGTATATAATATAAAAAGCACACAAGTTTATTATGTTCTCCCATTTTTTATGTATGAATTGAAAAACTTTAAAGAAGAGAAAAACTCTAAAGAAAGCATTCACTTAATCTAATGATGTCTTCTTAAATGCCAATAAAGATGCAACTGAAACTTAAAGAGGAATAAAGTTGAGATTTCATAAAAGAACTAAAATAGTACCATCATATTAAAATGCAGGACTAGGGGAGGGGCCCCATGGCTGAGTGGTTAAAGTTCCACGTGCTCTGCTTCGGCAGCCTGGGCTTGCAGGTTCAGAACCTGGGCGCCGACCTACACCACCCATCAGCCATGCTGTGGTAGCACCCCACATACAAAGTAGAGGAAGACTGGCACAGATATTAGCTCAGGGCTAATCTTCCTCAAGCCAAAAAAAAAAAGAGGAAGATAGGCAACGGATGGTAGCTCAGGGAGAATCTTCCTTGCCAAAAAAGAAAACAGACAAAAATAAAAAAACACAAAAATGTAGGCTTAGAATTAAACTAACACCATTTAGAATCAATTTTATATCATATATGTATACATCATATAAGTGAAGATTTAAATACTTATACACTTATTAAATGAAAAAATGCGATAGTCAAAATACATTTGATGATTAATCATATATTATATTTTAAGTAAGATTAGATACTTAAGTTTCATGTGCACACAATTAGGGACTGAATCAGAAAGTCTACCTGTAGCATATTAGAAGAAACCATTATAATCAAAGAATAAAAATTTAATGTTTTTTGAGTTTTGTGTTCCAAAAAATGTCAGTAGAACTTTATGAAAGAAAATTTTCTGAGAAGAGTAAAGATTTAGCTCTTTTCATAGTAGGGCTGTATAGTATAAGCATCATGTCCACTTACGGAAAAGTGACTTTCCACACACTCTTAAGTCTCTGAAGGCAGAAGTGCAATATTATATTATGCAAATGAGAGAAAGAAATGACCCAGAATGACTCTTCCATACAAGAAAAAGGCATTTCCATATAAGGAAAAATATATTACCTTTCTCCACAGAGGTATCAGGTATTGGCTCATGTGACTGCTTCAACGGCGAGGAAGCTTTCACTGGGGCTGGAATGGTCAAAGGCAAAGACGGTGGGGCATCAGAGATGTCCGACTCGGAGGATGGAGGATAAATGGAGTCTTCTCCAAGGGAATGCCGGTGGAGCTCAACATCCACTACCTACACAATGGAGCAACAACTGGGCTCAAGAACCCATCATCAGTGTCACAGAAAGCCCCATACCTGTCTTAGAATGTGGTAATCGAAAGAGAAGTGACAAATGATTTCTAATCATACTTCAAAGGCAATTTCAATCCCAAGAACTAAAGGACTTATCCCAGAATATATCTAGTTTGCCTTAACAGATAATTCAGTGAAATCAGCCATAAAATTGGAGCCTTTCCATGTGCTGTTTTTACGCCTTAGAACTTTTCCCCCAAATCTTTGCATGAATGCCTCTTTCTCACCATTCAGTCAACATCACCCTGTCAGAAAGGCCTTCCCTAACCAACCTAGGGAAAGCAGCCCTCTTGTCACCCGCTCTTCTTTATAAAGCTTATTTTTAAGTGAAATTATCTTATTTCCTTTTATGTTTACTGTATACCTTCTCCCTATTCTCAACACAACCAAGAATATATCTGCTTGATAGTAGCTATCTTGTTCATTTCTGTGTGTCCCCAATCCCTGGACCAGTGCCTAGAACACAGTACATGCTCAATAAATATCTTTTGACATAACAGAGTACATTTCCCTAAGCAGAGTAAGATTTAACTAGATAATTCTAATTATGATGGCTACTGCTGATACATCATGAATACCAAAAAAAACGAGGCGAAGCAGTAAGGGGAGGCAAAACAAAGTTGGAGCTCTCACACTTCCTGATTTCAAAACTTATTATTACAAACCTATAGTAATCAAAACATTTGGTACTAACATAAAGGAAGATATATATACCACTGGAATAGAATACACCCTCACATATATGGTCAAATTATTTTTGACAAGGATGCCAAGACCACTCAAGGGGAAAAGGACAGTCTTTCAACAAACGGTGCCAGGAAAACTGGCTATCCACATACATTAGAATGAAGGTGGACCTTTACCTTACCCTATATACAAAAATCAACTCCAAATGGATCAAAATCCTAAACATAAGACCTAAAACAATGCAACACAAGAAAATATAGGGGCAAACCTTCAGACATAGGAATGTGGCAATGATTTCTTGGATATGACACAAAAAGCACAGGCAACAAAAGGAAAAACAGATAAAGTGAACTCTATAAAAATTTAAAACTTCTGTGCATGAAAGGACACAATCAACAGAGTAAAAAGGCAACCCACAAAATGGGAGAAAATATTTGCAAATCATATATCTGATAAGAGACTAACATAGAGAATATAGAGAGAACTCCTAAAACTCAACAACTAAAACTCAACCCAGTTCAAAAATGGGCAAAAAAATTTGAACAGACATTTCTCCAAAGAAGATATACAAATGGCCAATAAACACAGGAAGAGATGCTCAACATCAACAATCATTAGAGAAATGCAAACCAAAACCACAATGAAATACCACCTCATAACCATTAGGATAGCTACTATCAAAAAGACAGAAAATAACAAGTGCTGGTGAAGATATGGAGAAAATGTAACCCTTGTGCACTGTTTGTGAGAATGTAAAATGGTGCAGCTGTTATGGAAAACAGTGTGGCAGTTCCCTAAAAAATTAAAAATAGAATTACCATATAATCCAGAAATTCCATTGCTGGTTATATACCCACAAGAACTGAAAGAAGGGACTTGAACAGACAGACCCACATTCTTAGCAGCATTATTATTCACAATAGCCAAAAGATGTAAGCAACTCAAGTGCTCACTGGTGGATAAATGGAGAAACAAAATGCAGGATACACATATAACTGAATACAAGCATACCTTAGAGATACTGCAGGTTCCGTTCCAGACCACCGCAATAAAGCGAGTCACATGAATTTTTTGGTTTCCCAGTGCGTATAAAAGTTATGGTTACACTATGCTGTCGTTTATTAACAGTGCAATACTATTATGTCTAAAAACACAATGTACATACCTTAATTTAAAAATATTTTATTGCTAAAATATGCTAACAATCATTTGAGCCTTCAGTAAGTCATTAATCTTTTTGCTGGTGGAGAGTCCTGCCTCAATGGTGATGGCTGCTGACTGATCAGGGTGGTGGCTACTGAAGGCTGGGGTGGTATGGCAATTTCTTAAGAAGTAGAACTTCTTTTAAAATTGCAGTCAATCTCTCAAACCCCTTAAGAAGCAACTCCTCATCTATTAAAGTTTTATCATGAGACTGCAGGAATTCAGTCACATCTTCAGGTTCCATTTCTAAATCTAGTTCTTTTGCTGTTTCTACCACATTTGCAATTACTTTCTCCTTTGAAGCTATGAACCCCTCAAAACGACCCATGAGGGTTGAAATCAACTTCTTCCAAACTCCTGATACTTTGCTTCTTCCCATGAATTACGAATGTTCTTAATGGCATCAAGAATGGTGAATCCTCTCCAGAATGTTTTCAATTGACTTTGCCCCGATCCATCAGAGGAATCATTATCTATGGCAGCTATAGCCTTATGAAATGTATTTCTTAAATAAGACTTGAAAGTCAATTACTCCTTGATCCATGTGCTACAGAATGGATGTTGTGTTAGCAGGCATGAAAACAACATTAGTCTCGTTGTACATCTCCATCAGGGCCCTTGGGTGACTGGGTGCATTGTCAATGAGCAGTAACATTCCGAAGGGAATTTTTTTTTTGAGCAGTACGTGTCAACAGTGGGCTTAAAATATTCACTGAACCACGTTGTAAACAGATGTGCTGTCATCCAGGCTTTCTTGTTCCTTTTATAGAGCACAGACAGAGTAGAGTTAGCATAATTCTTAAGGGCCCTAGGAATTTCAGACTGGTACATGTGCATTGGCTTTGACTTAACGTCACCAGCTGCATCAGCCCCTAACAAGAGAGCCAGGCTGTCCTTTGAAGCTTTGAAGCCAGGCATTGACTTCTCCTCTCTAGCTATGAAAGTCCTAGATGGCATCTTCTTCCAATAGAAGGCTGTTTCATCTACACTGAAAATCTGTTGTTTAGTGTAGCCACCTTCATTAATTATCTTAGCTAGATCTTCTGGATAACTTCCTGCAGCTTCTACATCAGCACTTGCTGCTTCACCTGCACTTTTATGTTATGGAGACAACTTCTTTCCTTAAACCTCAGGAACCAACCTCTGCTGGCTTCAAACTTTTCCTGTGCAGCTTCCTCACCTCTCAGCCTCCATAGAATTGAAGAGAGTTGGGGCCTTGCTCTGGATTAGGCTTTGGCTTAAGGGAATGTTGTGCTGGTCTGAGCTTCTATCCAGACAACTAAAATTTTCTCCATATCAGCAATAAGGTTGTGTTCTGTGGAGCAGCACTTGTTATTTCCTTCAAAAACTTTTCCTTTGCATTCACAACTTGGCTAACTGTTTAGCGCAAGAGGCCTAGCTTCTGGCCTATCTCAGCTTTTGACAGGCCTTCTTCACTAAGCTTAATCGTTTCTAGCTTTTGATTTACACTGAGAGATGTGAAACTTTTTCTTTCACTTGAACACTGGAGGCCACTGTAGACTTAAGTGACCTAATTTCAGTAGTGCTGTGTCTCAGGGAATAGGGAGGCCAGAGGAGAGGGAGACGGGGGAACAGCCGGTCAGGAGCAGTCAGAACACACACATTAATAAAGTGCGTCATTGTACATGGGCGTGTTTTGTGGAGCCCCAAAATAATTACAATAGTAACACCAATGATCACTGATCACAAATCACTATAATAAATACAATAATAATGAATAAGTTTGAAATATTGTGAGAATTACCAAAATGTGACACAGAGACATGAAGTGAGCAAACACTGTTAGAAAAATGGCACTGACAAATTAGCTCAATGCAGGGCTACTACAAACCTTCAATATACAAAAAATGGAACGGCTGCAAAGTGCAACAAAATGAGGTATGTCTGTATCTTTCAGCCTTTTTTAGGAAGGAAATTCTGATACATGCTATAATATGAATGAACCTTCAGAATACTATGCTAAGTGAAATGAGCCAGTCACACACACACAAAAAAACCACTGTATGATTCCACTTATAGGTCTCCTAGAGTAGTCAAACTCATAGACACAGAAAGTAGAAGGGTAGTTGCCAGGGATTGGGAGCGGAAGGGAATGGAGAGTAATTGTAAATGGGTACAGTTTCAGTTTTCCAAGACGAAAAGAGTTCTGGATGAATGGTAGCAATGGCTGCACAAAAATGTGAATATATTTAATACCACTTAACCATATACTTAAAAATAGTTAAAATGATAAATTTTAGGTGTATTTTATCACAATTTTTCAAAAAGGAAACAAAAAAAGGGGGAGATAAACTTTTTAAAAAATTCAGCACTCATTTTTTTTCTAATTAAAAATGAAGAGGGGCCGGCCCAGTGGTGCAGCAGTTAAGTTCTCATGTTCCACTTTGGCAGCCCGGGGTTCACCGGTTCAAATCCCAGGTGTGGACCTACCCATTGCTGGTCAAGCCACGCTGTGGTAGCATCCCACAAAAAATAGAGGAAGACTGGCACAGGTGTCAGCTCAGCGACAATCTTCCTTAAGCAAAAAGAGGAAGGCTGATGATAGATGTTAGCTTAGGGCCAATCTTCCTCAACAACAAACAACATCAATTTTCATTCTACGTGTTCCCAAATAATACTGTAGGGAAGAAACCTACCGTCTCTGCTCCAAGAGTCTGCAAGCCAGTATAAGTTCTATCCAGCTATTGAGAGACAAAAGGAAGAGTGTTAAATTTCACAACACTTACTTATAAATCTCAGGATACAATCTTATCTAAAATCTCTTTCACAAGTCTTCATGCCATAGGATCTACTTTTCCATAATGTAAACTATCAATTCATCATTTCAATAAAACCCCTCAATTTTCTGGGGGAAAAATTGAGTAAAATTAATAATAACCTCAGAAATACAGCTGGTTATTATACTTTTAACATAAACTACACACTTCTAAAAAGCTATTCTAAGGACAATCTAAAAATGGAGGAAGTTTTACATAAAAAGATGTTTACTGCACCATTACCTATAATCACAAACTGAATCACAATATAAACGTCCAGCAAGAGAGGAATGCTTAAGTAAACCATGAACCATCAATTGTGAAGTATTATGCAGTCATGTAGATGATATTTACAAAGACTATGTAAAAATATTTTAAAATACAGACTATAAAAATACATATGCAATGTGATGACACAATTTTATAGTTAGTGTGTATTACTAAGCACTTTTGAAAAAATAAATGAAAATTTAGATAATATTAGGCAACACTAATCACTTCCAATATATCAGCATCGTGACTGACTTTAGAAAAGACAAGAGTATAAACTGAGGGAACGTTGATAATATAAACAAAAAAGATTACAATTACATAAAAAGAGGCAAAGTTCTTATTCCTGTATTTTCATTTATATTCTCACACTTTAAAAAAAGGATCTGTGGCAGCTCATCAATATAAATAGTATATAGTAAGATCAACAGGGGGAAAATGGTTAAGTTGGGTAGAGAGGAAAGATGGGGGAAAACATGAAGCTAGGGGTAGGTTGGTAAACAGAAAATACTAAAGGCTTGTAAGAGGTACATTTGAAGTCTGGCTGAGCTCCTTAGCAGCCAACACAGAGAGAGGACACTCAGACACAAGATCTAGTGTTCATAATAGAAAAGCAACACAGAGTGGATTCATAGTAGTTCCATGGGAGAAATCTGGAGTTTTAAAACTTAAACCTTAGCCAATGCTATGACTGTTGAAAGATACGGGCAATTTCACGTTACATTCATTTCATATTCTCCAGAGCACAGTGTCTCTCTCTAATCTGCACTGGCCTATGTTTCACTCTTCAGAGCACATTTTAAGAGAAAGATTGATAAAAAGAACTGTTATCAAAATGGCAAGAGGGACTACAAAGCACAGCATACAAGAACAGACTATGCCTGGAAAAGAAATGACTTAAGGAGAGACACGAAGGCTATCATTAAACAGTTTTAGGGTTCTTAAAAAACAAAACAAAGTCCTGTTCTGTGCTATTCCAGAAATCAAACTAGGACAAATGAGTTTCAAGGTTAAAAAAGAAAAAAGGCAGTTTTAGGTAAATTTATGAAAGAACCTTCCAAAAGTTTATTTACTAAATGGATAAATGGATTGTTTTGGGGATTACTGTACTCCAGGGTGATGGCTGTAGATGATGACCTGTCAGGGATCCGGGATGTGGGAACTTCATACATTCTGGGAACTTTAAATTTCACATAAGTCTAACACTTAGAGTATTTAGTATTTAATGTAATTATTACAGTATCAAATACAGATTGTTATTTACTATAGAATTTCAGAATACAGAGAGATCACTTTGGGCTTCAATAGCCAGGAAAAGTTACATAGGAACTTGAAGAATGGAAAGAATCCAAACAGGCATTTGAGGAGGGGAAGAGCCTGAAAGAAGACATGAGAGAAGGCGGCTCCAGGCATTTCTGGGACATGAACAGACTGACCTGGCTGGAGGAGGATGTTCACACAGGGGATCAGTGTGAGAGAATTTAGATTAAGGAGAAGTATGTTGAGTCAAAATGTGAAGAGCCCTGAGTAGCAGGCAGGGGAGTTCAAACTTGAATAACAGGAATTCAATCAAGGGTTCTCAGAGAGGAATAGCTTAATGGTTCTCCTCTGTTAGGAAGGCTACTCTGACGGTGGTGTGCAGAACGGACTGATCAACTAGGATTAAAGAAGCATCAGGAGAGAGTGGAGCAATAGCCTAGCAGGAGAAGGGAAGGGCAAAGGGTAGAATATAAGAAAGATTATGAAGAAAGAATGGTCTGCAACTGAACAAATATTTAGAACAAAGAGGGAAGAATCAAAGATGGCTCTGAGAGTTAACACAGAAGAACAGGGAAAATGACACTCCAGTACAAATAAAGATCATACGGTCACAGTTAAGGTCTCAAGGCCAACCAATACATAATAAATAGTAAAATTAAGGTTTTCAGAAAGCTTGATAAGAAATAAATACTGTCATTTTAAAACACTGTCTCAATCTTCCACCAGAAACTCTAAGTGATATAGACAAGAAAACATGTATGAAAGCTATGTAAACACTTCCTTTTATTCTGGGGATGAGGGCTGGGCCCAGTATAATATAAGATGGTATGTGCAGTGCTTAAAATAAAAGGAAAGCAAAACTATTTTAGATCTTTCTCTAAGTAAGTAGGACCATATCCTGCCCCTCAGTATGTTCTTTATTTGGCTCCAGTTGTTCTCTGAAGTCATAAGGCAATCAGTCCTACAGGAATCTCTAGAAAATAACTTAAACATGAAGTTAAGCAGTGCTCTCTATCACCAATGGAGGGCAAATTTCAACATGCCTTAAGGTTGAAAAGGGTCCACTTGTAGAACAAAGGGTATAAAAAAGGAATTCTGCAGATATAGTCAATTCATGTAGTTCACTTTTGGGAGCCATTAATGGAAACAGTATGGTAAACTACAAAGTAACGGTGCTTTGGGAGAAGCTCAATATTAGGATTATATCTTAGATAGAGAAAATGTACACGAAACTACTATGGAAATGGCCCAAGGGAACATAAAAAAAAATGGTCTGTCTTCCAACTACAAAAGTTAAATATGTTTATTAAATAAAATTGGAAAAACATTTTTTTTTTAAAACCCAGGCGAAAAAAAGGCAGGGGAAATTGCCCGCAATATCATTACTTTAATTACTCCAACATTTTGGTATATTTCTTTTGTGTTTTTTCCACCTATTTAAAATCATGGTTGGGGGCTGGCCCCGTGGCCAAGTGGTTACGTTCGCGCACTCTGCTTCAGCGGCCCAGGGTTTCGCTGGTTCAGATCCTGGGCATGGACATGGTACCACTCCTCAAGCCAGGTTGAGGCGGCATCCTACATGCCACAACTAGAAGGACCCACAACTAAAAATACACAACTATGTACCAGGGAGCTTTGGAGAGAAAAAGGAAAAATAAAATCTTTAAAAATAAATAAATAAATAAAAATAAATAAATAAAATCATGGTTGACCTCATACTATACATACAGTTTTATACACTTTGCTGACTTACTATAATGGAAATTTTTCCCCACATATAGAAAACACTTTGTCAAATACAATTTACAACGGCTGCATAATAAACCAGGAGGATATACCAGTGAAGGATTTCTCTAATACAAAAGTATTATAACCTTGTACTTTATATTTTATAAAACACGTTCTCCTATCTTTACTCTTAGGAGATCAGCATATTCTTTATCCTTATGAGATAAACAGACAAGCCTTATTATTTGCCTCATTTTATAGAAAAGCAAATAGATTAAAAAAGAAAAAGATTTCAGTAACTTAGCCCCAGGCAACACAATTAACAGTGAGCGCTGATCAAAGATTCAAGTTTTCTGATTATCTGACCAGTTCATCTTTTTAAAGAATGTAGATTCTGCTGTACAACAGCCCCTCCCCCGATGTTCAGAGGACAAAGGAGGGTCGCAGCAGTAAATATAAGGCTCCTTGGCCACTTGTCTCAGAAGGCCTAATACTTCCACTGTGAGCACCAGGTGCAAAGAGACTTCCATTCCTGGGAAGTAACGTTTGTGACAATACCTTCAGATTATGTATGATATCTATCCGCTTGTTCTGGCTGTCCTTGAAGTGAACTTGAACTCTGACAGGAAACTCACCCCAGCCTCTTCTGGTCAGATGAAAAGGAGGCTCTCTAGAGAAAAGCAGATATTAACACATCAATCCATGTTCACGCTCTCATTCTACAGAGGAAAAGCTTTCTCATAATAGCTAAGTTAAAAATTCACATCCTTCTGATAGTTATTTAGGTTTCTTTGTTTGACGTTAAATTAATATGGTGAATTTTGCTAAAATGCTGAATTATAAAAGAAAATACAACTCAAACCTATATTAAACTTTCAGTTACTGAATACTTAGAGCTAAGGCACTTATACTATATAATTCAATGTCATTGCTTTCACAGACAGGGAACTAAGGTGATTTGATGGATGTCACAATATCAGAGCCAAAGTCCTAGACTGGTACTTGACAGACAGACTCTGAGGTGCACGTTCCCTACCCAAGACACTCACATTTATTCCTCCACTCTGGCCAAAACAAGGCAAATCATGAAAATGCTCAATTTGAAAGTGACAATTTATTTGGAACTGTCTGCTAAGAGGACTTAAAAGATCTTATGTTCATAAAATGATCTTCCCCAAACAGTGACTATGATTTTAGTGGACAAAGGGGAATATGTGTGAATGCTAACTGGACTAGAGAATCTTCAGGCAAAATGTCATTTGTGAAGGGAAAAAAAGGAAAAGTGATGAAAAAAGACTAGCAAACTGTTAATAACTGGTGATGGGTACATGAGGGTTCAGTACACTCTTTATTTTTGTGAATGTTTGGAATTTTCCATAATAACAATTTTTTTAATTTAACTGAGATCTTTAAGTACTCAAAAACAATACGGTTTAAGTTAACGGGGAAAAGAGAATGCCTTTAAAATGAAAATGCTCATTATGAATCACTGGCTTGGAATTACTGTAATGAGAGAGGATGCCAAGATTGCAAGGAGAAAGGAACTTTCAGTGTGCTGTGCTTTCGGAAAACTCAGGAGACATGAATCAGTCATGGCAGAGTCCAAGGACTCGACCTCAGAGGAGCCTAATGACAGGTCTCAACCGTTAAGCACAGGGCCTGGGGCTACCGGGAGAGCCCAAGACAGGAAAGACCCCTGAGATCGAGAGTGGCCTGGAAAGTAGAGAAAGCAACACAAGTTATAAAGCAGAGAGAGAATAAAGCAAAGAAAACTAGAGTGTCTTGGTGGAAGAGACCAGCTGAATACATGCTGAGTAAGTACTAGAAGCAGCCACAATGTTGGTACAGATTCAGACATAAATTAAAAGATGAGCTTGGGGTCAAACAAGAAGGTAGACTTGAGATAGTTTTGAAAAGGGATCCAAAGCCTGAGGTACAGCGGGGCCAAGAGGCAAGGTAGACCTAAGAGTAATTAAAGCAAATTCTACTGATGACATTTGGCCACTTAAATTCCAGTAAAGCCAAGCAGACAGTCTAAACTTACTGTGCAATACATGTCCATCATACTGTTTCTATGCTGAATTTCTCTCACTATGGATACAGTAAATTAGCTGCGTTCCTCAATTCACATACCCAGGCTAAACTTTACTGAATGGACAGGAAGGAGCTCTGCCAGGGCAGACAGACAAATGGCATAAAGGCCAGGAAAAAGGAACAATGCTTTTAACAGGAAATTCCTCCATAACCACATTTTTTAAAACAAAAAAGGAACCTAAGACCTACCAACACACAAGACATCACCCACAGAAATGTTATATTTCAGAGATACACATTTTTCACACAAAAAAGGACTGCCTCTCCTGAACAGACTTCTGTATTTCTACAGACAAGAGTCACTTAATGATAAGGATAGTTCTGAGAAATGCGTTGTTAGGTGATTTTGTCGTTGTGTGTTTGTGTACTTACACAAACCTAGATGACGTAGCCTACTACATACCTAGGCTATATGGTCCTAATCTTATGGGACCACCATATGTGGTCCGTCATTGACTGAAATGTCGTTACACACTACTGTAGATTCCTCATAGAAGGTGAAATACATTGATGACCAGGAAGGAAAACCACAGAATATAGGGATAAAAAAAATGGCTTTACTAGAAATAAAGAATGGAGTGCAACTCCTTGCACAACTAATTAATTCAAGTGGCCAACCAGTCTTTCGGGATCACTTCTAGGGACCCAGAACTCATTACTTAAGGAGACTCTCCATTACATTCCTGAATAGCTTTGTTATAAAAACATTTCATCTTCCTCCTGCATGTTAGTTCTAATATGCCTTCTGGAATCATAAATAAATTCTTCCTCCCCATGAAAGAACTTCAAGAGAACTACAACATTCTCCTAAGTTTTTTCTTTTTAGGATGAATACATTCTGTTTCTTGTAACAGCAGCAGAAGCAAACACTTATACTGTTTACTATGATCCAACCACTTAGGTTCTAAGCCCTTTATATCTATTAACTTATCTAATCTTTATAACCACACTATGCAATATGCTCTCTGAGACAGTGAGGCTGAATAACTAACGTGCCTAAGGTCACAGAGCAGATAAGCAGTGGAGCCAGGATAAAAACAGAGGCCACAAGCTCCAGGACCCATGCTTTAACCACTAGCTACTCCAGGTCCCTGTGGTGTCAGATCTCCTCACTCCCCATACGCATGACAGTATGGCTAGACACTGTCAGACTGCAGGGTATAGTAAGTCTACTCCTCATAAAGTAGCCTAAGACTGCATTACCCTGTGTAGCGATTTATTTCCACTTTTTGGTTTTTACTTTTCTAACATGGTGACTAGAAAATGTAAAACTACTTATGTGGGTCACAATACATTTCTATTGGACAGTGCAACTCTAGAGAGTTTCTACATGTGAATTAAATGAAACAGATACAAATATTTTGAGGAGGCTCGCTAGGACATTCTTGTGGGGGCCTAGCCCACTCTAGTCTCTCATGCACCAAGGGCAGGAATATGCCACTAAACTTCTCAAAGGCAGGAACCATATGTTCTTCACCTCTGCAATCCCTGCCAAGTTCTGAGCCTAGCACACATTTACTGACTGTCTTGTGCCTAAAAGCAAAATTTATAATCATGGCTTTTAGGAAGTTAACTAAGGATGGTCATGGCAACTGAACCAAATATAAAAAAAGATGCTTCCATAGGAGCAGAATCTGCCCATGCTCTTTACCAGGTAACACGTGGTGATGAGGAAATTCAGAGCACATAAGAAACACACACATGCTTTGATCCAGAGCTAAGATTAAGCCCAAGTCTCAAGGCAGCTGCAAAAGATCTCCCCTACTCATCACACTGCTTTAGACACCTGACGCCAGAAATACCTGAAGAGCCTCGTAGAAAACATAAACCCTTCTTAAATCTAGAACACACATTAATGTTCTGTTCTACTTTATATTGGTTACACATGCCAGACCTGGAATTTAAAGTTCAGTATTAAAAAGACTATTTTAAGAAGAATATAAATAAACTGGAGTGTGTTAGGGAATATAACCTGGATGGAAAGAAAGACAAAGCAAAGTCACATGAATGACCACTGAAACAAATGTGGGTGGTTGGCCTGGAGGAGACTGGAAGAGACCCAACAGTTGCTTTCAAAATATCTGAACAACAGCTACATGGAAAAGAGATTATAATGATCTGTGTGGTGTCAAAAGGCATAATAAAGTTTACTATTTAGAAGTTAAAGGAAATTAGGTCTCTGCTCAATATAATTAAAAACTTCCAAACAAGAGCCAGCCCTGATGGCCTAACAGTTAAAGTTTGGCATGCTCCTCTTTGGCGGCCCAGGTTCAGTTCCTGGGCGTGGAACCACAGCACTTGTCTTCAGTAGCCATGCTGTAGCGGCGGCTCACACAGAAGTAGCTACAACTATACACAACTATGTACTGGGGCTCTGGGGTAGGAAAAAGTAAGAAAAAAGGAGGAAAACTGGCAACAGATGTTAACTCGGGGTGAATCTTCCCTTGCAAAACAAAAACAAAAACAAAAAACTTCCAAACAAATACAGCCACCTCCAAAGGAATGGCCCACTCATGGATTCAACAATTCAATCCACGACAAACATGAAATGAGTATTTACTATGTGCTGGGCACTACGCTAGACCCTGAGGATATAAAGACAGGAAAGAAAAGGTCCTAAATATCAAGAAGCTCTGAGTCTACTAACTTTCAATTTGCATCGCTGATCTTACATAATTTCCTCCTCTCCTTAGTCAGCTTAGATTCTATGGTATTATCACTACCATAACCTCATTATTAAAGTGAGGACACTGGAGAGAGGGGCGGAGCAAAATGGCGGGTTGAAGTGACCCAGGACTGTCTCCCCCCCACACCACAACAAAGGATAGGAAAAAGTGAATTTCAGCCAATAATCTTAACGCCAGACTGTCAGAGAACTACAGAAACAAGACCATGGAGGACAGAGAGGGTGCAGCTGGCCTCGGAGGAGCTGGAACGGGGTAAGAGAGAACTTCACTCTCTCCTCTAGAGACTGGGATCACTGCCGCGGGTGAGGGAAGGAGCAGGGGAGGGGCCATGCCACCGGGCATCGTCCAGGACTCCCGCCGCTGGTACAGTGGAAACCCACTGATGGCAGAAAGCTTCCGTGCGTGGGGACCCCATCAAACCAAGGCCCCAGGAGACCAGAGAACGAGAGCTGATTGCATTGGAATCCAGATTGGTGCGCAAGAGAAAGAGCCCCTCCTCCCCAACCCGCGCTGGGTGCCACCATCTTGCCTGAAGGCGGAGAGCTCAGAACACATGGCTCTCAACCCTATCTAGGGGCAACAGGCTGTAACTGCAACTGAATTCTACCATCATGTGCAAAAACTGCTCCTCTACCGTCCAGCAATTTATAAAAGCTCCAGACCAGAAGGAAAACAATAAAAACACAGAATTAAGTCCTGAGGACTTGGAAATAGGTAAACCAAGTGAAAATGAGTTCAGAGTAGCTATCATCAAAAAACTCAATGAGGTAGAGGGAAAGATAGAGAAACAAGCCAACGAATTCTGGAGTTACTTCACAAAAGAGATTGAAACTATAAAGAAGAATCAAACAAATACTGGAGATGAAAAATACGATGGATCAGATAAAACAGAATACGTATTCCCTGAATGCCCGTGTAGACAACATAGAGGAGAAAATTACTATAATCGAAGATAGACAGGCTGAATGGCTCCAGACAGAGGAAGAAAGAGAACTAAGGAGAAAAAAGAATGAGGAAAATATCAGAGAAATAGCGGATTCAATGAGGAGAAAGAATTTAAGAATCATAGGAATTCCCGAGAACGTAGAAAAGGAAAATGGAGCAGCAAGTGTGCTTAATGAAATTATAGAAGAGAACTTCCCAAACCCAGGGATTGAGGGAGAAATGTGTGTGGAGGAAGCTTTCAGATCTCCTAGATTTGTCAATGCAAAAAGACGTACTGCAAGGCATATAGTAGTAAAAATGGCAAAAATGAAAGACAAAGAAAGAATACTCAGGGCAGCAAGACAGAAGAAAACCTACAAAGGAGCTTCTATCAGACTTTCAGTGGATTTCTCTACAGAAACCTTACAAGCTAGGAGAGAATGGAGTGACATATTCAAAACTTTAAAAGATAAAAATCTTCAGCCAAGAATACTCTATCCAGCAAGAATATCCTTCAGATATGAGGGAGAAATTAAATCTTTTCCAAACAAAGTTAAGGGAATTTGTAACCAAAAGTCCTCCACTACAAGAAATCCTCAAGGCTCTCACACCTGAAAAAAGAAAAAAGGTAAAACGAGGTCACAAACCGCAGAGTAGGGAGACAGGTATAACCAGAACAGGACAGCAAATATTGAATTATAGCATTAGGAAAAAGGTAAGGAAACTACCAAAGCAAAGACGATCTTATCACTCTAACTACAAACTCATAACACGAGTTGGAATAAGAAATGAAAATAATAATTTAGGAGGGGCAGAGCAAAGGGACTAAATCAGTCTAGGCCAAGTAAGTAAGAGACCATCAGAGAATAGACTATATTATACACAAGATTCTAAATACAAACTTCAGGGTAGCCACTAAACTAAAAAACATAACAGAGCCACAAAACATAAATAAGGAAAAATCTAAGAAACCCAGCAGAAGAAATTGCAATAGCCAATGGGTAGGCTAAAGCACACAGGAGGAGAAACAAAGGTAATGCAGGAAATCCAGATAATGAGCGACAGATTGTCAGCAGTAAATCCACATGCATCAATAATCACCCTCAATGTAAACGGATTGAACTCTCCCATAAAAAGACACAGAGTGGCAAAATGGATTAAAGAACAAGATCCAACAATTTGTTGCCTCCAGGAAACACACCTCAGCCCCAAGGACAAACACAGGCTCAGACTGAAGGGGTGGAGGACAATACTTCAAGCTAATAGCAAGCAAAAGAAAGCAGGTGTTGCAATTCTTGTATGAGACAAAACGAATTTCAAAATAAGGCAGGTACAGAGAGACACAGAGGGACAATATATAATGATCAAAGGGACACTTCATCAAGAAGAAATAATGCTTATAAATATCTATGCACCCAACACAGGAGCACCAAAGATCATAAAGCAACTATTAACAGACCTAAAGGAAGATGTTAAAAATAACACAATAATAGTAGGGGACCTCAACACCCCACTCAAATGAATGGACAGATCATCCAGACAGAAAATCAACAAGGAAATAGTAGAGCTAAACAAAAAACTAAAGCAATGGGACTTAATAGACATGTATAGAACACTTCATCCAAAAACAGCAGCATACACATTCTTCTCAAGTGCGCATGGAACATTCTCAAGGATAGACCTATGCTGGGAAAAAAGCCAAGCCTCTACAAATTTAAAAAAATTGAAATAATAACAAGCATCTTCTCTGATCATAATGCTATAAGGCTAGAAATTAATTACAAGAAAAAAGCTGAGAAAGGCACAAGATGTGGAGACTAAACAATATGCTACTGAACAAGCAATGGATCATTGAAGAAATTAAAGAATAAAAATATACCTGGAGACAAATGAAAAGGATAACATGCCATACGAACTCATATGGGATACAGCAAAAGCTGTATTAAGAGGAAAATCCATCACAACACAGACACATCTTAACAAACAAGAAAAATCCCAAAAATAGGCAATCTTAAACTACACCTAACCGAATCAGAGAAAGAAGAACAAAGAAAGCCCAAAGTCAGCAGAAGGAGAGAAATAATAAAAATCAGAGCAGAAATAAATGCTATTGAAACAAAAAAGGCAGTAGAAAGGATCAATGAAACAAAGAGCTGGTTCTTTGAGAAAATAAATAAAATTGACAAACCCCTAGCCAGACTTACAAAGAAAAAAGGGGAGAAAGTTCAAATAAACAAATACAGAAATGAAAGAGGAGAAATAACAACAGACTCCGCAGAAATACAACGGATTATAAGAGACTACTACAAAAAATTATATGCCAACAAAATGAATAACCTAGAGGAAATGGATAAATTCTTGGACTCCTACAATCTCCCAAAGCTCACTCAAGAAGAAGCAAACAATTTGAACAGACCAATCACAAGGAAAGAGATTGAAACAGCAATCAAAAACATCCCAAAGAATAAAACCCCAGGACTAGATGGCTTTCCTGGGGAATTCTACCAAACTTTCAGAGAGGATTTAATATCTATCCTTTTCAAGGTATTCCAAAAAATTAGGGAGGATGAAACACTTCCTAACACATTTAATGAGGCCAACATCACGCTGATATCAAAGCCTGACAAGGACACCACGAAAAAAGAGAACTACAGGCCAATATCGCTGATGAACATCGATGCAAAAATTCTAAAGAAAATTCTGGCAACCAGAATTCAGCAATTCATCAAAAGGATCATACATCATGATCAAGTGGGATTCATACCAGGGACACAGGGATGGTTCAACATCCGCAAACCAATCAACGTGATACACCACATCAACAAACTGAGGTATAAAAACCACATGATCATCTCAACAGATGCAGAGAAAGCATTTGACAAGATTCAACAGTCATTTATAACAAAAACTCTGAACAAAATGGGCACAGAACGGAACTACCTCAACATAATAAAGGCCATATATGACAAACCCACAGCCAACATCATACTCAATAGGCAAAAACTGAGCGCCATTCCCCTGAAATCAGGAACGGGACAAGGATGCCCTCTATCACCACTCTTATTTAACATATTACTGGAGGTCCTGGTCAGAGCAATCAGGCAAGAAAAAGGAATAAGAGGAATCCAAATAGGGAGGGAGGAATTGAAACTCTTGCTGTTTGCAGATGACATGATCTTATATATAGAAAACCCCAAAGAATCCACTGGAAAACTCTTAGAAGTAATCAATAACTACAGCAAAGTTACAGGGTAAAAAATTAATTTGCATAAATCAGTAGCATTTCTATACTCTAATAACGAACTAACAGAAAAAGAACTTAAGACACAATACCATTCACAATCGCTACAAAAAGAATAAAATATCTCCGGGTGAATTTAACTAAGGAAGTGAAAGACCTATACAATGAAAATTACAAGGCCTTTCTGAGAGAATTGGATGATAACATAAGGACATGGAAAGACATTTCATGTACGTGGGATTGGAAGAATAAACATAGTTAAAATGTCCGTTCTACCTAAAGCAATTTACAGATTCAATGCTATCCCAATCAGAATCCCAATGACATTCTTTACAGAATTAGAACAAAGAATCCTAAAATTCATATGGGGCAACAAAAGACTCTGAATTGCTAAAGCAATCCTGAGAAAAAAGAACACAGCTGGAGGCATCACAATCCCTGACTTCAAAACATACTACAAAGCTACAGTAATCAAAACAGCATGGTACTGGTACAAAAACAGGTGCACAGATCAATGGAACAGAATTGAAAGCCCAGAAATAAAACCACACATCTATGGACAGCTTATCTTGGACAAAGGAGCTGAGGGGATACAATGGAGAAAAGAAAGTCTTTTCAACAAATGGTGCTGGGAAAACTGGAAAGCCATATGTAAAAGAATGAAAATTGACCATTCTTTCTCACCATTGACCAAAATAAACTCAAAATGGATCAAAGACCTAAAGGAGAGACCTGAAACCATAAGGCTTCTAGAACAAAACGTAGGCAGTACACTCTTTGACATTAGTATTAAAAGTATCTTTTCGGACACCGTCTTCTCAGAGAAGGGAAACAATAGAAAGATTAAACAAATGGGACTTTATCAGACTAAAGAGCTTCTTCAAGGCAAATGAAAATGGGATTGAAACAAAAAAACAACCCACTAACTGGGAAAAAATATTTGCAAGTCATACATCTGACAAAGGCTTAATATCCATAATATATAAAGAACTCACACAACTCAACAACAAAAAATCAAACAACCCAATCAAAAAATGGGCTGGAGACATGAACAGACATTTCTCCAAAGAAGATATACGGATGGCCAATAGGCACGTGAAAAGATGTTCATCATCGCTGATCATCAGGGAAATGCAAATGAAAACTACACTAAGACATCACCTTACACCCATTAGAATGACAAAAATATCTCAAACTAATAGTAACAAATGTTGGCGAGGTTGTGGAGAAAAAGGAACCCTCATACGCTGCTGGTGGGAATGCAAACTGGTGCAGCCACTATGGAAAACAGTATAGAGATTCTTCAAAAAATTAAAAATAAAACTACCATATGACCCAGCTAGCCCACTACTGGGTATCTACCCAAAGAGCCTGAAGTCAGCAATTCCAAAAGTCCCATGCACCCCAACGTTTATTGCAGCATTATTTACAATAGCCAAGACATGGAAGCAACCTAAGTGCCCATCAACAGATGATTGGATAAAGAAGATCTGGTATATATATACAATGGAATACTACTCAGCTGTAAAACAGAACAAAATCGTCCCATTTGCAACAACATGGATGGACCTTGAGGGAATTATTTTAAGTGAAATAAGCCAGTTAGAGAAGGACAATCTCTGTATGACTCCACTCATATGAGGAATTTAAAAATGTAGACAAGAGAACAGATTAGTGACTACCAGGGGAAAGGGGGGGGTAGGGGTGGGGGTGGGCACAAAGGGAGAAGTGGTGCACCTACAACACGACTGACAAACAATAACGTACAACTGAAATTTCACAAGATTGCAACCTATCATTAACTCAATAAATAAATAAATAAATAAAGTGAGGACATAAACGAACAGGGAGGGCAGGGTTTTGGGAGAACTGTCTGTAGGCATGTCAAAGTCCTTATGAATGATACAAGACTGCTGGCACAGAGAAAATCAGTAAACGAGGTGCTGAAAGTGTTTTTTAAAGCGGGGAGTGACCAGCAAATTAGTAGATGCCGCAATAAGGAAGAGCAGCAGATCATACGCTGCTTCAGACGAGCTGAGGTTTTTCAGGAAGGAGGGGGGAAAGGTGCTCTGGAAGCCACAAATATGAGCAAGAAAGACATGCACCCCACCCCCAGACACAATGGCACATGGTGTCTGAGGAAGAAACCAGCTGCCACTTCAAAGCTGTTCTCAGGCAAAGCGATGTTCTCAGGAGATAGCCACGTTTTGTTTAAGAGTCAAGAGTAGAAGGAATGTTCTGAAGAGAGCTGAAGATACAGGAGATTTCACCGATAACAAACCACAACCACTTCCACACACAATGAATGGATATGTGATATGTAAAGTGATATAAAGGTGTAAAGAATACATCTAAATGAAGTAAATTTCAGAATAGTATATATATTATCATTCTATCTTTGTGAAATAACAACAAACAACTATACCAGATTAATACACACAGGAAATATATCATTAAGGGTTACCTGTAAGAGAGTGAGATCATAGGGAACTTTTGACATTAAATATTTCTGTAAGTCTTAAAATCTTGTATTTAATTCTATAATATTCTGATATTCATAACAAGCAGTAACATTTTTATATTTATCTGTACTTATATAAACAAGTTTAGCTATTTCCAGCGGGAGCAAAATCAGCTAATATAATTCCTATGGTAACAATGTGCCAGGAGGACACAGTGCCTGCTCAGTGAGACAGTAATCGGCAAGAGGAAACCACGGTTAAAACTATATTGTGACTAAGAGTCAAAGCTGAGTAAATTATTAATAACACAAGAATTTCAAGGGCGTGTTCTCCAGTTAAATCACTTTTCTTCCACTTCAATAAACCTGTACTTCTTAGGTTAACTCACTCCAGTGTGCTTACCTAACTTCCACAAGGTCATTTGGTTTATAGCTGGGATGAAGGAAGAACCAAACTTTCTTGACAAAATGATTAATGCTGGGTTCTCTACGAGAACCTCGGACATATACCATCCACTTGTGGGTTGATTGGTCATTTTCTTCTCTCTTATCAGGAGGTATATATCTAGAAGAGAAAAAAAAAAACTTGAATTCTTTTTCCTTCAAAAACCTAACAAAGCAACTCCTACTTAACACAAGATGAAAAATCAATTATGAGAAGAAAATCAGAAAATTCACAAACATATGGAGATTAAACAACAAACTACTGAACAACCAATGGGTCAAAGAAATCAAAAGAGAAATAAAAAAATATCCTAAGACAAATGAAAATGGAAATATACCATACCAAAACCTAAAGGATGCAGCAAAAGCAAAAGTTCAAAGAGGGAAGTTTAAGTGATAAATGCCTACATTAAGAAAAAACGTCTCAAATAACCTAATTTCACACCTCAAGGAACTAGAAAAAGAACAAACTAAGCCCAAAGTTAGAAGGAAGGAAATAACAAAGACCAGAGCAGAAATAAATGAAATAGAGACTAAAAAGACAACAGAAAAGATCAATGAAACTAAGAGCTGGTCTTCTGAAAAGATAAACAAAAAAGACAAATCTTTAGTCAGACCTACCAGGAAAAAAAGAGAGAGGACTCAAATAAATTAAATTACAAATGAAAGAGGAGACATTAACAACTGATACCACATAAATAAGAAATTACTATGAATAATTATATGCCAACAAATTGGACAACCCAGAAGAAATTGACCAATTCCTAGAAATATACAAACTTCTAAGACTGAATCATGAAGAAACAGAAAATCTGAACTGAACAATTACTAGTGAGGAGACTGAATTAGTAATCAAAAACTCCCAACAAAGGAAACTCCAGGACCAGATGGCTACACAGGTAAATCCTACCAAACATTCAAAGAAGAATTCATACTAACCCTTGTCAAACTCTTCCAAAAAAACAGAAGAGGGAACACTTCCAAACTCATTTTACTAAGCCAGCATTACCCTGATACCAAAGCCAGATGAGGACACCACAAGAAAAGAAAATTCTAAGCCAATATCCCTGATGAACATAGATGCAAAAATCCTCAGCAAAATATTTATACACCAAATTCAACAATACATTAAAAGGATGATACACCAAGATCAAGGGGGATTTGTTCCAGGGATGCAAAGATGGTTCAATATCCACAAATCAATCGATATGAATATGATATGTCACATTAACAAAATGAAGGACAAAAATCAAATGATCATCTCAACAGATGCAGAAAATGCATTTGACAAAATTCAATATCTATTTATGATAAAAACTCTCAACAAATTGGGTATAGAGGGAGCACACCTCAACATAATGAAGGTTATATATGACAAGCCCACAGCTAACATCATACTCAACAGTTAAACGCTGAAAACTTTTCCTTTAAGATCAGGAACAAGACAAGGATGTCCACTCTTGCCACTTCTATTCAACACAGTACATAGTCCCAACCAGAGCAATTGAGCAAGAAAAAGAAATAAAGGGCATCCAAATCACAAAGGAAGCAGGAAGAAGGAAGAAGTACAACTGTCTCTACTTGCAAATGACATATTATATATAGAAAACCCTAAAGACTCTGCCCAAAGACTGTTAGATCTAATAAACAAATTCAGTAAAGTTGCAGAACATAAAATCAATATACAAACATCAGTGTATAGTGTATAGTGTTTCTATACACTAACAATGAACTATCAGAAAGCGAAATTAAGAAAATAATCCCATTTATAATAGCATCAAAAACAATAAAATACTTAGCAACAAATTTAACCAAGGAGGTGAAAGTTCCGTACACTGAAAACTACAAGACGCTGAAAGCTATGAGACACTGATAAATAAAACTGAAGAAGATACAAATAAATGGAAAGATATTCTGTGCTCATGGATTGGGAGAATTAGGAGTTAAAATGTCCATACTACCTAAAACCATCTGTTGAGTCAGCACAATTCCTATTAAAATTCCAAAGGCATTTTTTCACAAAAACAGAAAAAAAATCCTAAAATTTGTATGGAACCATAACAGACCCTGAATAGCCAAAGCAATCTTGAGAAGGAAGAACAAAGCTGGAGGCTTTCAAATTTCCTGATTTCAAATTATATAACAAATTGATAGTAAAACAAAAGTATGGAATAGGCATAAAAACAGACACATAGATCAATGGAACAGAAAAGAGAGCCCAGAAATAAACTCAGGCATATATAATTGACTAATTTATGAAAAAGGAGCTAAGAATATACAATGGGGAAAGGATAGTGTCTTCAATAAATTATATTCGGGGGGACTGGCCCGTGGCCGAGCGGTTAAGTTCGAGCGCTCTGCTTCGGCAGCCCAGGGTTTTGCTGGTTTGCATCCTGGGTGCGGACATGGCACCACTCATCAAGCCATGCTGAGGTGGCATCCCACATGCCACAACTAGAAGGACCCACAACTAAAATATACAACTACACACCAGGGGCTTTGGGGAGAAAAAGGAAAAATAAAATCTTTAAAATAACAATAATAATAATAAAAATAAATAAATGGTATTGGGAAAACTGGACATATGCAAAAGAATGAAACTGGATCCCTATCTACACCATACACAAAAATCAAATCAAAATGGATTAAAGACTTGAATTTACGACGTGAAACCATAAAACTCCTAGAAGAAAACATAGGAGGTAAGCTCCTTGACATGGATCTGGGCAATTACTTTTTGGATCTGACACTAAAAACAAAGGCAACAAAAGCAAAAATAAACCAGTGGGACTACATCAAACGAAAAAGATTTCTGCACAGGAAACCATCAACAAAATGAAAAGGCAACTTATTAAATGGGAAAAAATATTTGTAAATCACATATCCGATAAGGGGTTAATAACCTAAATATATAAATAACCCACAATTTAACAGCAGAAAAACAAATAATCCAACCTTAAAATGGGGAGAGGAACTGAACAGGCATTTTTCCAAAGATGACATACAAATGGCCAACAGGTACATGAAAAGATGCCCAACATCATTAGTCATCAGAGAAATACAAATCAAAACCACAATGAGATATCACCTCACACCTGTTAGAATGGCTATCATCCAAAAGATAAGAGATGATGCCTTGGCGAGGATGTGGAGAAAACGGAACCACTGTGCCGTTGGCGGGAATGTAAATTGGTTGCAGTCATCAGGGAGGTTCTTCAAAAAATTAAAAATAGAACTACCCCATTTCTGTGTATATATGCAAAGAAAATGAAAACAGCAATCTAAGAGACATCTGCACTCCCATGTTCACTCCAGCATTATTTTCAATAGCTAAGATATGGAAACCTAGGTGCTCGTCAATGGATGAATGGACAAAGAAGATGTGATATAGCTATACAATGGAATTTTATTCAGCAATGAGAAGGAAGAAATCTTGCCATTACGATAATATGGATGGAACTTCAGGGCATTATGCTAAGTGAAATAAGCCAAACAGAGAAAGACAAATACCACCTGGTATCACTTATATGTGGAATTTAAGAGTCAAACTCACAGAAACAGAGGTAGAAAAATGGTTTCCCAGGGCTGGGGGGTGGGGGAAATAGCTTGGTAAAAGGTTACAAACTTTCAGCTATACGATGAATAAGGTCTGAGGACCTAATGCGTAATGTGGTAACTACAGTCGACACTGTATTATATAAAAGAAAGTGGCTAAGAGAGTAGATTGTAAATGTTCTCACCCCCACCTCCCCCAAAAAGATAAATATGTGAGGTGATGATGGATGTGCTAATTAACTAGGGGGAGGAATCCTTTCACAATGTATACATAAATCATCACAATGTCCACTTTAAATATCTCACAATTTTATTTGTCAATTATATCAATAAATCTGAAAAGGAATTTTAAAATTAAAGAAAAAATTCCAGAGGCCAGCCCCATGGCCAAGTGGTTAAGTTTGTGCGCTCCACTTCGGCAGCCCAGGGTTTCACTGGTTTGGATCCTGGGCGCGGACACCTCACTGCTCATCAAGCCATGCTGAGGCGGCATGCCACATGCCACAACTAGAAGGACCCACAACTACGTACCGGGGGACTTTGGGGAGAAAAAGAAAAAAGTAAAATCTTAAAAAAATTCCAGCAGTATTTAACAGCTACATCACCAAACCAAACCGAGTGTTTCCAGTTAATCTCTTTTTTAAACATCTTTTTGGTCTAAGGAACACTTCCTAAAGGTTTGTTTTGTTTTCTGATTATCACTATGTAATTAAAAAAAAATCAACCTTGCTTTTCCTGCCAACGGAGTACATGAGGTGGAAATAAACTGCCATATTTTACTCCTGGGTTAGGGAATCTCAAGCCCTCAGGTTGACTTCATTCATTCAGGTTTCACGGTAAGAGAACTTTGGACACTTCTGGTTCCCATTTATTGCTGCCAAGAATGTTGCAATTGGTCTCGTCTTCTAAAACCCCAAACAAGCCGTTCCCTTCTGTCCTGACCACGGTAAAACCAGCATCGTTAGCCCTCTCTTTTGCAGGTTCTGTCTTTATTTCATGAGCCTCCCTTGCTAAATTCTGTTGGAAAATATGGTCATGGCCTTCTACACGTTCATTTCTGCCTGAGGTTATCCTGGGTAATGCACGAGGCTAAGGTGTCTAACCTAGTTCTTCAGAGTGTTCTTGTCCAGTCTTGACCCTTTGCTCTTCATAGATAAGAACCAGCCTGTGAATTTCACAAACCCTGTTGGGATTTTAATCAGAATATCTACATATCAATTTGAGAAGAGAGATCCTTACAATACTGAGCCTTCCTGTCCATGAACATGGTACACTGCTCTGTTTAGTTCTTTTACCAGTCTTTCAATAAAGTTTTTATAAATCTTCATGAAAGGTCAGCGTGTCTTTTGTTTGATTTATTATGTTTCTTATTGCTACAGTAAATATCTTCAAAAAAATGTTTTCTAAGTTTGTGGCTGTCATACAGAAACAACTGACTTCTGTGTATTCATACTGTATTCAATAATCTTGCTAAGCTCTTATTAATTCTAAAACTGTATCAAAAATTGTTGTGTAAACAATCACATCATCTGTTGACAATGATATTTTATTTCTTCTTTTCTAATCCCTACACTTTTTTCTTTTTTGACTACATTAGTATCTCCAAGTACAATACTGAACCCAAGTAGTGATATCAGGCATCTCTTGTCTTCCTCCTGACCCTAAAAAGAACGCTTTTAATAGTTTACCATTGAGTACGATTACGCTGTAGCTTTTTTAAAGATATTCTTTATGAGAGTTAACTAAATTCCCAGTTTGCCATGAGGATTTTTCACAAACAGACGTTGAGTCTTGTTAAATATTTCTGCATCTGGAGGTGATAATATTTATTTCCTTTAATCTGTTAATATGGTTAATTTTATTTATTAATTTTCTAATGTGAATCCAAACTCACTTTTCTTAGTCATCAAGTGTTTTCATTTCTACAATTACTGAATTCAGCTCGCTAATGATTTTGTTCAGTATTTTTGCATCTATATTCATGAGTGTAAATGTTGTGCTAATTTTCTTTTTCTTATAAACTCACTGTCTGGCTTCATTAACAAAGTTAGGCTACCCTCATAATATATCTTGACAAGTGTTACCTCTTTTTCTCCAGATTTTATATACAACTGGAATTATCAGATTGCTGTAAAGCAATCTAGACCTAGTGGTCTGCTTTGGTTTGGTGACGGGAATGTTTTAAAATAAATAACTTAGTAGTTCTAAGACTATTCAAGGTTTTCTCTTTCTTGAGTCATTTTGATTAAGTTGTATTTTTCTAAGGATTCTCAATTTCATCTAAATTTTCAAATGTACTGGCATAAAGATGTTCAGTTTCTTCTCTAATAGTGCAGCATCAGCAATGTTTTTTTCATTTCTAAAAATTTGTCCTTTTTTCCTTAATTAATTTCACCAGGTTTGTATATGTTTATTATTTATTCCTCTTATTTTCTTTGCTTTCTCCACTGCACTAATTAAGTGAGATGCTTAATTCATTAATTTCAAGCCTTTCTTCTATTGCAGTCATTTAAGACTATGAATTTCCCTTTAGTGTTATCCTACAAGTTATTATTTAATTCTGAATATTTCAATGTGCTTTTTCCTTGACTTATGAATAGGTTGGAAGTGCTTTGAATTTCCAGACATGCAGAGGTTTTCTAGTTATCCTATTGTCATTCATTTTTAACTTTACTGCACTGTGGTCAGAAGAAAACAGTCTGTATGACACAAGTCCTTTGATACTTGTTGAAACTTGCTTTATGGCTTACTGTGCAGCCCATTTTCATAAATGTCCCCTGTATGCTTAAAAATGTTTCTTTTTCAATTGTGTAGTGTTCTATATGTGTACATTAGATCAAGCTTTGCTGATTCTCTAATCTCTTATATTCATACAGGTATTTTGCTTGATCTAACAAGTTACTGAGAGGTATATAAAATCTCAGTATGGTAGTGCATTTGGGAATTTCTCCTACTGTTTCTATCAAATTTGGTTTAGAATTTTAAGACTATGCTGTGAAATGCATAGAAGTTTAGAACTTTTCTATCTTCTTGGTGAACAGAACTTTTATCATTATATAACTGTCTTTACCTCTATGAATGCTTTTGGTCTTAAAGTCTATTTTGCCTCATCTTAATATGCTACACTGGTTTTCTTTTGGTTAGTACTGGACAGTTCTACCTTTTTACTCTGTCTACCTTCAATCTTCCTCTATTTAGATGTGTCACTGATAAACAACGGAGAGGTGAATTTTAGGTTATTTTATCTAACATTTTTTATCTTTTAACTTGATAGTTAAATCCATATACCTTTTTTACGACTGATTAGATTTAGATTCGTTGTTACTAAATTATTTTATACTATTTGTCTTGTTTTTTCTCTTCTTCTCCACATCCTTCCTCTTATCCCTGCCTGCCTTCTTTTGGAATCAGGGGTTTTCTTTTTCTTTCATTTATTTAATTCCCCACCCTCCCTTACTAGTTTTAAAGTTTAAATCTCTTATGTATACTTTTAGTTGTTATCTTAGCTATTCTGAGTATTCTTAACAAAGTCTCAAGTAAATCAATATTTTACCCTCTCCCAGAAGAAACAAGGACTTCACAACACTAACGCCAATCACTCCCTCTCTGCTTAAAATCCACAGTTAACCAGTATTTTATCTAGCTGGCCTTTAAAAGAACTAAAAAACTAAGAATTAGACATAATGGTTTGAAAACATCAATGATGTTTCTCCCCAATCTTCTCATGGCCTGGTGAGTCTAGCAGGATTTCCAATTTCGGCCTTTTCTGGGCTGACCTGTTTTGTACTACACTTAAGACCTCAACTCTAACACTTCACATGGACTATTAGGTGAATGTATGCTAACTCTAAAATAATCTATAAGACAGAAATTAATTGCCTTAATCATATTTTATGTTATTTAATACCGTTACACAGACCATTAAGAATCTCTGTTCTTGTTATCCTGAGATTTTTAATGTACTTCTTTTTTTATCATTAGTGGTCCATTAAATGAGGCTTGGAAGTTTTTTCTCCCCCGTGTGACTTTTTCCCCTCAGTCAATTATTACAATCCCAAATCCAAATTTATTTTCAATAATTATGTGTAATCACAATTTTCATAAATACATCAATTTATTCACCAATTAAATATTTACCAAACACAAAGTACTGTAAGGTAAAAAAACAAACAAAACATACTTCCTATCCTTAAAAGATGCCAGTCTAATTTGAGAAAAATATATGAAAATAGGAAATGACCATATAATATGATAAATATGACCTGAGAGTTTAGAGGAAATATATCTTATGAGGGAAGAGAAAGGCAGACGAGACTTCATGAGGAAATAACATTCTTATGCTATTTGAAGATTTATGATGTCTTTATCCATTCCTAGACACGTGGCAAAAATGATGACACTCCCACAAGACAGCATGAGAGGACAGCCTTTTAGCTTAGAGGAATTCTACCTTCAAGACTTGCTCTGTAAGTCTTGTTATATATTAAGAACATTCCGGTCTGGGCAATTAAATAAACATTTTTAGGGATTAGCTAAGGCACCTAAGGACAGAACTAGGTCAGGAGAAGTCAAGTTTCTCCAAACTTATCCATACTTAATGCTCGATGAAACATACCATTTGTATAAAAGCTCATGTCTTAGAAATGTTTACCAAGCATAATTTTACTCTGTCAACGATTAGCAGATACACTGAGACAGAGTCTCAAGTCTCTGGACCTTGGTTTACTTTTGAAACAACGAAGAGTCTGGGAAAAAGAATCCCTGCGGCCTCTTCCTACCATAATACTATGATAAGAGTATGCCAGAGTAATAACATAAATGTATGACCAATAATGAGACAATTCAGCTGGATACTCACTTGGACACATTGCCCACGACTATTGTTTTCTTTACAAAAAGTCGTGAAGTCTCATCTCCTGTGAGATCAGCATTCCGCTGCTCTGTTTTATGGGAGCCAGTAATAACAGAAGTGTCCTGAAAAACATCATAATCAATTTTCATTTTCAATTTGGACAATTTTTAATAGGCAGAAACCATAAAATCATACAAGGTAAGAATAGAATAACAGAATTTTTTATTATTACAAAATTTTCTTTCTTTGTGGCATCTCTGAGCATGAAAGAATACTTTTACTCTGATTTTTGCATCAGTTTATATAAAGTTTATACACTATAATTCCACGTGTTTTTTTTAACAGTCATACACATTTGCTTTGTATATACAAATAAGATGTGGAAACTATTATAACAGTTACCTCTAAGAAATGGGAATATGGAAGGGTCAATGGAATTTTCTTTTCAACCTTCTGTACCATCAAAAATCTTCAGTGAGAAGTAATATAATGGTTAACTAACAGTTTGACCATGGAAACAGATGGCCAGGGATTAAATCCTGACTTTTCCATTTACTAGATGTGTAACCTTGGATTGTTTTTTTATTTTTTTGAGGAAGATTAGCCCTGAGCTAACTGCTGCCAATCCTCCTCTTTTCGCTGAGGAAGACTGGCCCTGAGCTAACATCCATGCCCATCTTCCTCTACTTTATATGGAGGACGCCTACCACAGTGTGGCGTGCCAAGCAGTGCTGGGATCCGAACCGGTAAACCCCAGGCCGCACAAGCAGAACATGCGCACTTAACCACTGCGCCACCGGGCCAGCCCCAACCTTGGGTTATTACTTAACTTCTTTGTCTCAATTTTCTCATCCATAAAATAAGGATGATAATAGTACCTGTCTCACACGAATGTTTTGTATAGTTCTTAGAAAAGTGCCTGGTATATAGGAAATACTAAATATTTATTACATAAACATGAGCATGTATATTATATAAAAGATGGTAAGTTTCTAAATCCTTTGACCAGTATGACCTAAATTCTTTTTAATTAGAAAAAGAAAAACATGCAGTACTTGCCCAGAAATAATACTGGAAAGAGTCAAGTAACTCCAAACATTAAGAATTCTGATTTTTGGGTGGTGGCATTATGAATGATTTTTCTAATTTTTTTCACTTTTCTGTATTTTACAATTTTCAACAATGAACACATATGAATTTATAATCAGAAAAAAAATTTTTAATTTATTTTTATCAAAAATGAATCAAATCCTTGATGTATGAATACGCGGAAAGCATCCTGGAAAGTTTCTCTATTTGAGAACACATGGCTGAGAAAAATCATTGGTCTCATCCAATAAGGACTCTACAGCCAAACATGATACCAAGAAGTTCAGAACAGCTTGAGATGGGAACTTGAATGACAAAGTGGCAGGTTCAAAGAGCAATAAATGGTTTTCAGTTCTATTTATTATTTGTCAAATTTCCTCCATTTATCAAAGCTTCTAGAATATAAAGCTTCACAGAGAAACTTCTGAAGAGCCATTGCTCTTGAGAGAATAAACATGATACAGTAGAAGGACCTTGGGCAAGGTCACAGCATTGACCTTGAATCCTGAAGGTTTCTTTCATATCTACATAACAGCATGCAGGAACTGAGCCACACACAGGAGCACTGAACTCTAACATCAGAAAGACCTAAGTTTTCCAGTTCTGATATTTCTGAACAAATACAACTTTAAACCTCATTGAGACTCTGTTTCCCCATCTCTAAAAGGGAAATAATTAACTTAAATGAGATAATACGTGCATACTTAATAAATACTGGCTCCCTCTTCCTTTGGCTCCCTCCCACCCATGCAACTATACCCTTCCAGTATTTCGGATTGGTCTCTGCTCCACATTGTTTGAGAGTCTTTCCTCTATATCCATATTGCTGTTATTGTCTTTATCAGATAAGAAGTCATTGTGTTGAGATAAAGAATCACTTTCTGAATGATTGGCTGATGGTGTTTCTGATCTCTGATTGGCAGGAGATGATGACCTAGATGGTGATTCCAAAAACTTCTTGATAGCAGGATGATTAAAAACCATTGTATCACATGTCTTTGATCCCTGTAAGAATGAAAGCAAGCAAAACAAACTTTTAGTCAAATCCACCAAAAGTAGGCAAAATTTTGATCTTTCCAAAACCCTTATCTATTTTGGGATCATGCTTAAAATCCTTCAAAATTCCCCCACACCCAGAAAATAAAGTCCAAACTCCTTAAGATGGTCTGACCAACAAAACAAAAACTAGAGAGTGATAAATAATTATGCAAAGGTCCTAACACTAAAAGCTAAAGATGTAAAGTCCTCTGAAGGTAAATGAAAAATAAACATATAGTAATACACAGAAAATAAGATGTAACTTTAAAAAAATAAGTCTCACTTTCCTTTACACAAACATATCAACTGCTCTAAATAAAACATTCCATTAAAAGACATATAAAGATTAAAGAAAGTATATGTAAAATAGCCTCAACATAGGAGTAAAACATAGTAAGGAAAGCTTTAAAATGATTAATACCAATATATAAAGTCTGTCCTCAGTCCAGCCCTGAAGCCTAGGGCATTTTTCTGTATCTTGTTACTTACATACAAAATACAGTGTGTTCTGTTATGATGCGATACACTGTACTTATGTTGCTAAGAAGCCCAGTTTTTAAAAATTGTGCTGTTAAAATAATTGTTTTAGTGAGCAAAAAGGAACCAGAGACTAGTGTTTCAGAGTCAAAGCAACAAAGCTGATGAATTTCAATAATAAAAGTTTTTTAAAAAGCTATAAATGGGGGCCGGCCCCATGGCCGAGGGGTTAAGTTCGCGTGCTCCACTTCGACGGCCCAGGGTTTCACCAGTTGGGATCCTGGGCGCAGACATGGCACTGCTCATCAGGCCATGCTGGGGCGGCATCCCACATGCCACAACTAGAAGAACCCACAACTAAAAATACACAACTATGTACCGGGGAGCTTTGGGGAGAAAAGGGAAAAATAAAATCTTTAAAAAAAAAAAAGCTTTAAAAGATATTTTGGGAACAAGTGGATAAATGTGAATATGGACTGGTTACCATATAACATTAGGAAATCATTCTCTTAGGTGTTGTGATGACATAGAAGAATGTCCTTTAGGAAATATGTGATTAAAGTGTTTAAGAGTAAGGTGTCATGATACCTGGAACTTATTTTCAAATGTTTTAGAGAAAAATAAGATAAAACCAAATAAGGCAAAACATTAAAATTGTTGAAACTGATGATGATGCATAAACAGGTACTTGTTTCAACTTTTCCGTAGCTTTGAAATTTTTCACAAGAAATACGGGGAAAAAAACCAGGGCTTCTTAAATAGGGTACATCTACTGAAAACAGAAATTGCTGTTCATTAGCAGTAAAAGATCAGAGGAAAATCAATCGATCTATAACATACTCCAAAGTTAACCATAATCAAATGAAGAGGAATATGAGAAGTTAGAACAGGGTCTCAGTCACCTTTTACCTGCAAACCACAGCAACAGTGCTAACAATTAGTAGAAGAGGGATTAAGCAAAAAGGAAAAAACATTACTTAAGATTACTGACAGAGAGGTATGATTAAAGGATGATGGCTGAACACAGCATAAAGTCTGTGTGCTTCCCCAGGATGGCAGGCTAGGCTTCTTGCATTCTAAAGGTCAACAGGAGAAATGTTTCAAAGGCAGGGATTCCATCTCAACCCCCAGGTCCCCTTCATACAACAAATATGAGTGGCCAGAAATGACTGCATGAGGGAAACTTACCTCAGAAACTTTTAGAAGTCCTGCAGAAGCATAGTAGTTTGCGACAATGCAGGCACGAAGTTTATCCATCATCCTTCTTGCCTCAATCAGTCGCTAAAAACAAGTATTAACTCATTAGTTTAAAAAATGGAAATGACAGAAAAGATACACCAACAATTCATAAAAAAAGAAATGCAAATGACCAAAAAAAGTTCAACTTGTCTAATAACCAAAGACAGACAAATAAAAATGACCATTTTCCACCTATCAGATTTTGGCAAAAGACTTAAAAGAATGACAAAAACCAATGTTTGCAAGAGTTCATAGACATATTAATATGTATATTTCTGTGTCTATATGCATATTTGTTGAGAAATATCCACAAAGATATGAGCACAAGAGCAAAGAGGAATTATCTTTCAGGATGGTATTTGTTTTTATCCTTTTCTTCAATTTCATATAAAGACACAAAAAGTACATGTCTTTTTTCCAAAAACGAGAAAACTTTTTAAAAGACAAGTAATCCGCTTCAGTGGCCCAGGTTCGTTTCCAGGTCACGGAACCACACCACCTATCTGTCAGTTCCCATGCTGTGGCAGCAGCTCACATGGAAGAACTGGAGGGACTTATACACAACCATGCACTGGGGCTTTGGGGAGGAAAAAAAAGGGGAAGATTGGCAACAGATGTTAACTCAGGGTGAATCTTTCCCTGCAAAAAAAAAAAAAAAAATGACAAGCAAAGGGGAAAAACCAACCATGATTCTATCTCAGTAGATTTCTTCAATACATCATGTATAGATTTTTTTCAATAGCTTTGGGTCTTTTAGAAATTTATCATCATTATACCTGGTCAATGACTTCAATTTCATGTTCCTTATTCTTCATTTCAAGTGCAAATTGTTCCTTGATAATAGTCTCGATCTTCTGCACAGCAGCATCTCGAGCTGCACAAAGAACATAAAATAATCCAAGGTTTAATTAATCAGCAGCTGTCTTGATTTAAGTCAGCAAGCAAGAAAAGACACCCAGCAAACAGTAACTCTGAAGAGGAGAAACCTAGTGGCCATCACTTTAACCACAATGATGAAAAGTCAGCACCACTAATACTGGGGCAAACTGACCTCATGTGTTCTCTGACATGATGCAAGAGAAGACTACATTGCTCTGTGGCATTCCTGCCAAAAATGCTGAATTTAACCATGGGGAACATCAGGCAAACCTAAATCAAAGGACATTCTACAAAAGAACTGGCTTATACTTTTCAAATATTAAAGTCAAGAAAGACAAAAAAAAGTTGAGGAAATCAAAAGAGACTAAAGAGATATGACAACTAAATGCACTCGGTGATCTTGGACTGGATCCTGGAGAGGGGAAAATAGTTATAAAATACAACACTGGGACAACAGTAAAACCTGAATATGGACCACAGATTCGATAATGTAATGTATAAATGTTAACATTTCCTGGTTTTGATATATGGTTGCATAAGAGAATGTCCTTAAGACATATACAAAAGTGTTCACAGGTGTCCAATTTATTTTCTGATGATTTAGAAAGAATGACGTGCATATATATCTGTATACATACACACATTTGTCTATGTTGTGTGTGTGTAGGTGTGTGTTTGGGGGTGGGGGAGAAGAATGATAAACTAAATGATGCAAAATGCAAACAACTGGTAAATTAATCTGCATAAAAGACATATGGGTACTCCTTGCAATTTCTCTGTTTGAAATTTTATCAAAATAAAATTACCAAAAAAGAAAAAACACTCGTGAAAGTTCTGAGAGAAATATTTGGTGATCTTTGAAAAACAACAGCCCCAAGGAGAAAGAAAGTAGAGAGCTAGCTAGAGGGAGAGGTAGTCTGTGACACTAGAGCAGTTCATAACAAGGCAGAAGTTTCATTCTGTAGAGAAGGATCTAGCAAGCAATTCAGTAGTTTCTGATCACAACCACTTGAAGGAATGAGCAAAGAAAGAATTCATAAGGAAAGAAAATGCCTCTGAAGATAATAAAACTGAGATGACGACTACTCAAAGTAACATGCAAGTCAAAGAGTAAAAACAGCGGAATATGAAATGTAGCTTGATACAAGAGAATAAAAAAAAGAGCTGAGTGACTGCTTGAAAAACCTGGGATTTTGCAAAATGATTCTGTGTTTGTAATATGAAAAAATCGCCATGCATACTTCGGAGTATATGAAAAGCTGCACAAAAAAATGGACCCTTTGATCATCCATGCCATTTTCTCCCCATAAAATATGCCGTTAGATTGGCAATTTAAAACTAGTAATGATATAAGCATTCTTGTGGATATGTGTGCACGAAGGCAAATGACTGATTTCTCTCATATTTGAGGAAAAGAATATTTTCTAATATTATTGTATTTATCCTTGCATATATAAACCTTGTAACAGAAATCAGCAGACACTCTTACAGGAGGCTGAAAGCCAGAAACTGTGATCACTAAAGGCTATTTATCATAACCTCCTCAGAAAGAAACACTTCTAAATTATCTCTTTCATGGAATAAGTAAAAACAAAAACAAAACAACAAACAAAATAAAACAACATAAGCAAAGGAAAGCATCCCACCAAATCTACACTGAGAAAAGTTCTGAAAAATAAAAATACAGTTTGGGATTAAGTAGAGTATGGACACCAAAAGGAAGAAGAGCAAACTGTCATTTAGTAACAAAAACTATCCCTTCTTACACTGAGTATTTGGGAACTGATACTAGATTTAAACTGAAATTACCATGTTTACTAAAATAATCAGTTTTCTCTATTCTTATTTTTATTTTAAAAGAAAAGTTATGTCATGTGATACATTTGAATAATGGATTTAAGTTTCAGGATACTTTCACATTTATTTGGCTTATTAGTGAAACATTTCCTTGTGAATAAAATTACAACTGAATGGAGGGGAAAAGCTGTAGTTAAATGCTTTCATTATTTGGAATTGGA
Source organism: Equus quagga (assembly GCF_021613505.1). Lineage (NCBI taxonomy): Eukaryota > Metazoa > Chordata > Mammalia > Perissodactyla > Equidae > Equus > Equus quagga. Next base: position 37,891,805 of record NC_060270.1, read on the forward strand.
TTTGATAATTCTCTGTCCACAAACACTTTTAGGGGTACATATGACTTGATTCCACTTACAGTCAGGAATTTTCCTCACCACTTAAATTCCAGGGGTCCTAATCTTTGAGGAGCTGTAATACCTTATCCGTGATTATGATGACTTCTTTACCCAGCTATACATATTAACTTAGGTAAATTTATTATTTAAATAAACAGTACTAAATTTCAGCAATGTCTTTTAAAAACTCAAATTTAGCAACTTTTTTTGAGATAGCTTAAAACATTATGCGTAACTACAAGACATAATTGATGATTTGCTAATTATATGATCTTGGGCAAGTAGGTTAATGCCTTTGAGCCTTAACTTAACCACAAGCAGGAGTTAAACTACATTAATGTTTCCCAAATTTCCATCATTCATATACCACCTTCAAGATACCTACAACATCTGAGTACCATGAAAAACATCTAATTAACACAATTAAATAATACTTAAAAATAATTTTAGCCTCATCCTAAGCAACAGTAGTCATGAAACTGTTAGTCTGATAAGACCATCATCTTTTTCATAGACACTAAAATAACACATAACTACTAAAGTAAAAAACCTTAATCCATGTACCACCTGTAATCATCTCACATGATACCACACGGTAGTATACATAAGACTTTATGATCATATCTAACCTACAATGATAGCTAAACTTACATCCTGTCTCATTGTTAATGCTTTCACTGTCTACCTGATTGTGTCCTGCCTTTTATGCTGCACGTAGTGTCTTACTTAAACAGAACACAAATCTCTTCAAATTATGCACAACAATGGAAATGCATTTCATTTTAGTTCCTATAAATCTCATAGGGAGGCATATGTCAACAAAGAAATGACTTCCTAAGGCAGGCGAATTTCTACCTGAATTCTCAATTGCTTTATGCCGCTTATTCGGAAGGGCCACAGACACATCCTCATAATCAGGGTCAGTTTCTTTGATTGTTCGCTTGATTCCAGACATGATGACATTCGTTCTTCACTGTGAAGCAATCATAAATAAATTCATTAATAACACTGCTTGAAACTAGTACTTATAAACATATGTTTACACACAAAGGGAATAAATATTACATAATACTGATACTTGTAAGTCTCGTGTAAATATGCATACATCCCTTTTAAAGCCAAAAGCATAACTAATGACCAAAGTTTACTGGGGGAAAAAAATCATCATCTGTTACAAGGCATAGATTTCCCTTTCAAGAGAAAATCCTTTAACAAGGCCGCATATTGTTCAGACTTTTCAAAAGGAGCCAGGCTTTCATGGAAGGGCCCTCATAAGGAAAGGAAAGAAACCAGACTTCGATGAGAGCACGGTAAGCCCACACGGTACCTTGGAATTCATAATGCATCCAAGCATATTACAAAATATCAGCAATACAGCTTAGGTCTCAATAAATAATTTATCATATAAATTCTCTCTGGTACTTACACAGTGTCTGCTACATAACAGGTACTCGACAAACATTATTGTTACTGATCATTTAATACTACTCAGGAAAAACATAAACAGGGCTGGCCCTGTGGCCGAGTGGTTACGTTTGCATACTCTGCTTTGGCAGCCCAGGGTTTTGCCGGTTCAGATCCTGGGCATGGACCTAGCACAGCTCATGAGGCCATGCTGAGGGGGCATCCCACATGCCACAACTAGAAGGACTCACAACTAAAAACATACAACTATGTACCGGGGGGCTTTGGGAAGAAGAAGGAAACATAAACTCTTTAAAAAAAAATAATAAACCACAAACAGTATAGACTCATATTAAACTAGTGAAATACGGTAAACAAGTATTAGGTATAAAAGTCTTTGAATAAAACAATCCCATAAATTCTCTAGATCTGCATTGTCCCAACACATTAGCCACTAGCCATTTGTGGCTATTTAAAGTTAATTAAAATTAAATAAAATTTAAAATTCAGTTCCTTTTTTCCACATTTCAATTTTTCACATTTCAGAACTAGCCACAATTCAAGTACTCAACAGCCATCAGTGGCTAGTAGCTACTATAGTGGACAGTGCAAATATAGAACATGTACATCACTGCAAAAAGTTCTACTAGACTCTACCCTTCTCACAAATTGTGTTTCATTGAGCACTTACTTATTTTTCATGAGTCAGTTTAGGAAATACTGTCCAGACCAGCACTGTTCAAAAGAAATCTTAAAATTTTCTATCACATTAGAAAAAGAAATGGGTGAAGTTAATTTTAATAATACATTTTATTTAACTAACGTATGTAAAATATTATTATTCCAACAATGTAATCAATATAAACAATTTAGCAATAAGATATTTTACATTCTTATCTTTGTCCTAAGTCTTTAAAATTGGTGTCTACTTCACACTTGGAGTACATCTCGATTTGGACTAGCCACGTTTCAAAGGCTCAACCACCACCTGTGGCTAGTGGTTCCCTCACTGGGCAGCGAGGGTCTACTGACAGATAAGAAAAAAGGTCCAGGGTGGTTAGGTAAGCTGCCCCTTAGCACATTAATCTACGACACAGAAAAGACAAGAAGAGCTCCCTGATTTCCAAACCTCTGCTCCACCACTAACGGAGATTACCTAACCAAAGGCAAAAATACACAATACATATCTATTGAGGTAATAAAAAGTTTTAAAATAAAATTAATGAAAACCTTAACTCAAAAATATTTGTCTTTATTCACTCAATGTTAAAAGTGAAATAATTTAAAAGTCTCTCAGCTCTTGGTCCAGTTCTTTCACCCATCTCAGACAGACTCACTTGACTCAGCTGGGAGAGACTCACTGCGTAATGATATAGATGCAAATCCTGGATCAAAGAGAACACTTTTCCTGTAACTGTTATCTTGTGTAATATTCCTAAGCTTAAAAATGTTCTAAAAACCCCTGGCATTACAAAAATCTCGAATTAAACCGTTTAAGTTTGTTCACAATCATTAACACCTGCTGTAATTTAGAACAAAAAAGAGTCTTTATTTTTCGAGAGGCGCTGAATTCAACTGTTATCTTCTGTCTTTAAAGCGTATAAAAAGTGAGAGTAGGGGGCTGGCCGGGTTGCATAGTGGTTAAGTTCGCGCGCTCTGCTTCAGCGGCCCAGGGTTCACTGGTTCGGATCCCATGTGCAGACCTGCACACCACTCATCAAGCCATGCCTTGGTGGCGTCCCACACACAAAATAGAGGAAGACTGGCACAGATGTTAGCTCAGTGACAATCTTCCTCTAGCAAAAAGAGGAAGATTGGCAGCAGATGTTAGCTCAAGGCCAATCTTCCTCACAAAAACAAAACAAAAAAGTGAGGAAAGTCTTATTCTTTTAGCCTTCTCCATTTGGTCTGCAACTAGTTTTAGACAACCTGTGAAAGTCTTGGGCACTTATATAAACAATATATTCTTAAAAGTCAATAACCCTCATTCCTTTTTCCTTAATGCAGATAGCAAAAAAACCCACTTCCTACCCTTAGAGAAACCTAGACTCAGAGGCAGCTACATCCCAGCAGCCCTCCAAATGTGTTCCTGCACCACACCCTTTTCCTCAGTGACCACCGTCTTTACAATTTGCCAAGAGTCTTATGGGATTATCTGTAACATGAGTGACTCCAGCATCATTTTCACTCCTCCATTCCATGGACTTCATAATCTGCATGTTCTCCTCCCACCCCCAAGTAATCTCAAGAATAACAGTGGCTCGTCCCCAGAAAGGCTGGGGACCCCTGAAGAAAATAGGATTTTATTTTACCCTCACTTAAAGGATGAAGCGAAACTCTCTTTTGACTTTTGCTCTCAAACTAGGGGACTAGAATTTGGTGGTGAAGGGGGGTGGGGTGGGTGGGGAAGAAACCACCAATGAGTTAACATGTACTGCCAAGGTATTTCATATTTCATGCAGCCCTGTAATAAAGCCTTTCCTGTCATCTTTGGGCATAGACTTGAGCTTCCAATAAACATGTTTAGAAAGATTTAGGTCTGTATACACATGGCACATTCAAGTATATGCTAGCTACGGCAAGGCACATCTGCGGAGGCATGCTCTCATCATGATGTAATAAGTGAGCGGATGGAATGTGTAACCAAGGACCCACGGTAATACTGAGTTTTGGATTCTTCTTGTCTGACTTTGAGATTTATGAAGAGGAAATGTGAGCAGTTGCTAGACACTGTCAGATTCAATTCTGAAACAAAATGTCCCACTAATCCTCTTTAGGTTTTCAAGCATATGAATCAGAGGAAATTGAAAAGAATACTGAGATGGTCATGTGAACTGTTTAAGAAATCTGTTTCTGTTTATAATTTACATCTGTGAGATTTTCTCCTTACCATGGGATCAAATCCAAATACAGAAATACATGCAATGCTGATTCCTCCAATTTAAAATTTTCTCATTGAAACCACCTCATTGTAAAAAGTAAATGTGTCAATTTAAATTCAGAAAATACATGTCTTTTTCCCATGCATGATGTAAGCCAGCAAAACTACCCTGTATCACACCCACTCAAATAATATAAACAAGTGAGTTTTTGACAAAGGTTAAAGATAAAAACAAAACGAAACCTTTTAAAGTTCTATACTTTGAAATAGACCCCAAGAGAAAAATATTTTTAAAAGAAATTGCATAGTGAAAAACGCAAAAATTATGTAATACAGTCACTAGAAATTCTTAGTAAAAGGTATTAATTCTCATGTCACAGAAGACACAGAACCCGTAGAACCTAATTCTAGAACTCTGCACATCTTACAAGATGTGATCAATTCTTGGGGGAAGGAGTAAAATCTGATATATGATATTTGAAAAATCTGCCATGTACCATGTGAGGTATCTTCTCAACATAAAATTCTACGATCATCACGGCATTTGAATTCATTAGGACCACTGAACTTTGTGCTCTCACTCAAGACAAGTGCTCCCACCTGATTTAAAAGGGTAGACAGGGAGGAGCAGTGCATCCTTTTCCACCTGCTTCCATACAGACAGATGTTCCTAAGATGTTAAAATGATTTTATAATTCTTTGGCCCTGTCCTTTTTATATGCTTCACTTCAAACAAAATAACTTATCCTTTGTAAACAAAACAACCAGTTTTCCTTTATTAAATATCTGGAGAGAATCTACAATCCATTCCCCTGTTTTAGACAAAGAGACATTTTTAAAAAGTCTACAAAAACCAAGAGGAGAACAGATAAACAAATTGAGGTATACCCAATGAACTCCTGATCTAAGTAACAACAGGGGTGAATCTCAAAATCATTACAGTAAGTAAAAGAAGCCAGACACAAAAGAGTACACACTGAACGATTCCATTTATATGAAGTTCTAGAACAGACAAATTAATCTTTGGTGAAACACATGAGAACAGTAGTTAGGGTTCTGGTAGTGGCGACTGATTGGGAAGAGGAATGAAGGATCTTTCTGGGGTGATAGAAATATTTTATAGTTTAACAAGGGTGTGGGTTACATGGGCACATGCAATTGTGAAAACTCATCCAACTGTACACTTAAAATTTGTGTATTTCACTGTTTGTAAGTTATCCTTCAATTTAGAAAAGCACTATAAAAATATTTATCTGATCACGTCATCCCTGCTTGAAATCTTCCAATGGCTTCTCACAACACTTGGAATAAAATCACACTCCTTAACATGACCCACAAGATCTTAAATGAATTGGACCCCACCTCCCTTTCCATCCTTAATCATTAAGATCCAGACAAAATGGTTTTTTTTCAGTACCTCAAATACACCTCAACCTTTCCTTAGGGTTTTTGGACTGATGGTTCCTTCTGCCTGGAACGCTCTTCCCCCAGGTTAGCTTTCCCAGAACCCAGCTCAAATGCCCACCTTATCATAGAAGGCCTTCCCTGATCATACTATCCAACACAGCTCTCTCCATTTCTCCCTCCAAATTTCCTGGGAGGTCTCAATAAATTGTTTGCTGAAGAAATAAAACAAGAAATAAATGAAATACATGCCAAAATATAAATAATCACAGGGAACATAACTACTAGCTTACACTAGCTTTCATCATTCTCTCCATAATACCTACAAATCTGTTTGTTAACACTGCTATATCTTCAAAGGCACTATAGCTAAATGTCCAAAACACAAGGATGTGCAAAATTAATATACACAGATACATTCAAACAAAAAGATAGCAGGGATGGCAAGATTAATAACAGACAATAATTTAAGGCAAAAAACATCTAACATAGTAAAGATTATGTTACTATTTAAAGACACAATCAAAAACATGTTATAAATTATACACCAAACGACACAGTGTCGAAATGCACAAAACAAATCAGGAATACAAGGAGAACTTAAGAAAATCCCACAGCAGGAGAATTTGAACACATCTCTCAGAAATTTAAAAGATCAAGAAGATGAGATAAAAATACAGATGATATAGATAAAGCCAGATTTAACACATACATATAACTCTGAACCCAACAAAGAACAATGCATTTGAAATATCTATAAAAACTCACTAATATTAAATTATATAATAGGATATGAAGAAAGTTTCAACTATTGCAAAACGTGGAAATGTTATAAGCCATGTTCTCCGATCCTAATAAAAATATGAAATTATTAACAAAAAATCTCTGATATGGAAAATAAGATACTCTTCTAAATAACTTATGGCTCACAGAGGAAATTAAAATAACACACTATTTCAAAATTAACACCAGTAAGGGCAGAATATATCTAGACCTATGGAGATGGAGTCAAAGGCATCCTCAGAAGAAAATGGACCAGTTTTCATTTGTGAATACAAATACAAATCCAATCCAGCAGGGTATTAAAAGAACAGTGCATCATAACTGGAAGGTTTTACTGCCAGTAAAAAAGTGTTGAGGAGATCCAGAAGCAAGGTGATGTGTACTGCACATGCCTAAAGTTGGACCTTTAGGAATATATTAATGCAAGCGACTTTCAGTCATCCAAATAGAAATGATCCATTTCATCAATCATGTTTTGCAAATTAAAAATAGCATCAGCTTTTACCCCAACACCATCCACAGTTCCCAGACTGCTCAATGTGTACTCTAAGAATCTACACCCATTTTAATATTATACTGAGAAAAACCATTAAGGCATATAGAAGTCCTAGCAAAAGAATCAAAATATATATATTTCAATGTTAATTTAAATTTTTTCCTCTATTTGAAAATTACTCATAGAACTAACATCTGCCACTGATAGAGATAACTGAAAATATATACAGCTAATTTTCTCCCCAAAGTTACGCTTATTTTTCACAACACAAGTAATCTGAAGTAACTTATAGGAAAGACTCAGATCAAGGAAAATCTAAAAGGGAGAAGAGAAGATTCTGCTCTGATTTTCACTGGAGTTGATACTGAGAAAAACTCTATCCTAATTATTCTAAGCCAGGTCTTATAGACAAAACCATTTGAATATGCTCTCATTTGTTGACCAACATTATCACAGTTTCTTCAACTCATCTGGGATAAAAAATAGATATTTTAAGTAAATATAATCACAACTTTACACTGGACCAGAATGGTGGGAAACTGACCAAGGTCGGTCATTAGCATCAAACTATGTGGGCCATTCAGTTGACCTGTGCCATCCCCAATATCACTGTAAAGAGCTAAGCAAAATGGAACGGCCAGACAGCTGAGTTCAAAAAACTTTTTTCATTATTTAAGTATTATATATTTCCAGGTCAAAAACACCTACTTTCCTATTATAAATAAAATAGCTTAAGATCATACAAGTTTCTATATAAGGTCCATTCAGGCCAGCACTCGGTCTCTGATCTTGCAAAGCAATACGAAAAGAGTTTAGGATAAAACAGTATTTTATATTACGCATGCCACTGTTTCTGTCCATTAGTGCACCTGGAGAGCCTAGGGAAGATCTACCCTTCCCTTCAACATACTTTTTCTGGACAGAGTGAGCCATATGGGATGTTTAAGGGTTTTGAAATATTGAAGCTAAAATTCTTCTCAAGTTGACAGAAAGAAGCGAGGCCATATAACCTTCCAGTGACTTCCTTGGAGCCACTTTCAGACAAAGATCATTGGAATTGTCTAAAATGATAGTTCTGCCTCATATGACAATCCTTAGTTTCAGCTGTGAAGCCATAAAAGTTCCTTCCAAGAGAAGGGAAAAAAACAAGTTGTCTACACATTCAGGTTGAAAAAAGAAAGGAAGGAACTGGACTGGACCAGATCAAGACTGTGTCAAACTCTTGGACACAGTCAGAGAATATATAAACTGAGCCAAATCCTGCACACTTCACTAAAAAGGGATTTTTCACTAGAGCTTTCAAACTGACAACAAATCCTATGGGGATAAGTCTCATGCTTTTCTATCTGGAGCTGAGATTCTAGAAAGGAAACAAGCACCTTAAAACATAAGACATGTTTAGAAAATGGCTTCTCTTTAGATCAACGCTGCCTAATCCAGAAAAATCTATATATTCACAAAAACCTACCTATTGATGAAACTTCCTGGAATTAGATATAGTTATGGTTGTACAACATTGTGAATATACTAAAAAGAAAACCAAACACTGAGTGTTACACTTTAAAAGTGTGAATTTTATGGTATGTGAATTAGATCTCAACAAAGCTGTAACAAAAAATAACGATGATAAACCCAATATATATTAACCTTAACAGAAATCTACTTACAGATTATCCTTCCGGAAGTATGTGCGTGCATGCCATGTGTATGTACACTGTAACTTGCAGGGGGCAGGGCAGCCAGCCGGGTAATCAACATCAGGGAGACCAGTAGGGGTGGGGGGGGGGGGGGGGGAACAGAGTGATAATACTTTTTTTTTTTTGAGGAAGATCAGCCCTGAGCTAACTGCTGCCAATCCTCCTCTTTTCACTGAGGAAGACTGGCCCTGAGCTAACATCCATGCCCATCCTCCTCTACTTTATGTGTGGGACGCCTACCACAGCATGGCTTGACAAGCAGTGCCATGTCCACACCCGGGATCCAAAGCAGCAAACCCAGGGCAGCCGAAGTGGAACGTGCACACTTAACTGCTGCGCCACTGGGCCGGCCCCAATACTTTTTTTTTTTTTTTTTTTTAAAGATTTTATTTTTTCCTTTTTCTCCCCAAAGCCCCCCGGTACATAGTTGTGTATTCTTCGTTGTGGGTTCTTCTAGTTGTGGCATGTGGGACGCTGCCTCAGCGTGGTCTGACGAGCAGTGCCATGTCCGCGCCCAGGATTCGAACCGACGAAACACTGGGCCGCCTGCAGCGGAGCGCGCGAACTTAACCACTCGGCCACGGGGCCAGCCCCCGGCCCCAATACTTTTAAATTTGATTTTATTGTGAAGTATTTCAGATATTCAAAAAAGTATAAATGATCAGTGAGGCGAATACAAGGAGGTTCAAAAGTATTAGAAGTTCCTATTTCTTAAGCTAGGTAGTAACTAAGCGGGTATTTGTTGCTTTATTATTCTCCTTTAAAACATACTTCCTTACCATATGTATTCTCTAGTATATATGATGTATGTCATAATTTTTAAAAATAAAACAATTATGTACATTCACACTACGGAATAAATCAGTTCTGCTATAATGTGACATATGCATTCCTAAAAATCACCATGCTGTGTAAAAGTAAATAATAAAAACCACAAGGCTTATGGGAAAAACAGGGTTAGGGGCACAACACTCAAAAATCTTACCGGTGAAACAAAAAAGGAAATCTAATAAAAACAGTAGCACAGTTTTACACATTAAATGGTTAAGAAATACATCAATGCTACAGTAAATATGGCACTCTACTTGAAAAAGACCTCAAGTTTGCTTGTGGAAGTGGGCGTTGAAAGGTTACAGCCTGTGAGTTACTGTGAAGTAGTAAGAGGGTGATCTGAAATCAACAGAAAGTTGTGACACCAGCTGCGGATGGGTGTAGCTCACCACAAAGCAGCAAACTGAGGGTAAACTGAGACCCCTGAAGACGACTGTGCGGCTCGTGCATTCCTTCCGTGGCTCAGCTCGCTGGGTGCAGTTTTCTACATTCACCTAGCCATTTCTTGCCGACAAAATGAGGCACAAGCAAAGGTGAAATTTACATTATACCCAAATAGTTCCCTAATACATCAATTGCAATGGAACAAATTCGTGTTTTCCTACAGCAAAACTGACTGTTTTGTAATGCAGCCGTTAAACAGAATAAGCTGATATGGAAGTACTTCTAAAATAAATTGTAAAGTAAAAAAACCACCCTGCAGAACACCATGTATACTTTGATGCCTTCTGTGTAAACTAGGTGAGAAAGAAGAGAGATAAAAGAAACGCTGGTTTACGCCTCTGTAGGTTTTTCTGGAAGAAAAGACTGAAAACAATTAACATAGTTGCCTCTGGGCAGTGGTTTTGCTTTTCATTCTATTCCCGACTACGATGTTTGAATTTTGTAACCATGTACTTGCATTAATTAGGGGAGGAAAACGCCAAAAGGACTAATCTGGGAGATACATTATGGGTGTCTTTATGTCCCTGTTTTCTTCTTACTTTTCTGTATGTTGAAAAGCATACAACTACAGAGAATATGGAACAACTGGGACCCTCAGACGTTGCTGGGGGGAATGTAAAATGGTACGACCACTTTGGAAAAACAGTGTGGCAGTTTCTTAAAAAGCTAAACAAACACTACTATATGACCGAGCCATTCCAGTCCTAGATATTTACCCAAGAGAAATAAAAGCATATGTCCACGCAAAAACCTGTACAAAAATGTTCACAGCAACTTTATTTGTAACAGTCAAAAACTGGGACAGGGCCAGCCCAGTGGTGTAGTGGTTAAGTTCAGGCCCTTCTTCAGTGGCCCAGGGTTCGCAGATTTGGATCCCAGGCACGGACCCATACATGGCTCATCAAGCTACACTGCAGCAGTGTCCCACATACAAAACAGAGGAAGACTGGCACAGATGTTAGCTCAGGGCCAATCTTCCTCACGAAAAAAAACCCAAAAAAAAACAAAAAAGAGGAAACAACCCAAATGTCCATTAACAGGTGAATGAATAAACAAACTGTGATATCCATACAATAGACTATCATTCGTCAATAAAAAGGAATGAACTGATACATGCAACAACGTGATTTAATCTCAAAATGATGCTGAGTGAAGCTACCTTAAGAAAGAAGTATATACTACAATGATTCCCTTTATAGAAAATGCAAACTAGTCTATAGTGACAGAAAGCTGATCAGTAGTTGCCAGGGGAAGGGGCGATGAAAGAGGAGAAGAGAGAGGGATAACCAGGCAGCATAAGAAAAAGTGGGGGAATGACGCATATGTGTACTATCTTGATTGTGATGATGGTTTCACAGGTGTATAAATATGTCAAAACTTATCAAATTGTACACTTTATATATGTGCAGTTTGTAGATGCCACTGTACCTCAATGAAGCTGTTTAAAAACACACACACAAGAGGCCAGCCCAGTGGCATAGTGGTTAAGTTCGAGAGCTCCACTTCAGCAGCCTGTGCATGGACCTACACATCGCTCATCAAGCCATGCTGTGGCAGCATCCCACATACAAAATAGAGATGTTAGCTCAGGGATAATCTTATCTTCCTCAAGCAAAAAGAGAAGACTGGCAACAGAAGTTAGCTCCAGGACAATCTCCCTCACCAAAAAAAATAAAAAAATAAATAAAATAAATAAAAAATAAAAACACTATTATTAAATACAGTCTGCCCAAAAAAACGAATAAAGAATACATAATAGGAACCCTCATACACTGTTGCTGGAAATGTAAAATGGTACAGCTGCTGCAGAAAACAGTTTGGTGTTCCTCAAAAAAGTTAAACACGGTAGCCCAGTGGCGTAGTGGTTAAGTTCACGCACTCCCCTTCAGTGGCCCGGGGTTTGCAGGTTTGGATCCTGGGAGCAGACCTATGCACCACTCATCAAGCCACACTGTGGCAGGCGTTCCACATACAAAATAGAAGAAGACTGGCATGTTACCTCAGGGACAATCTTCCTCCCAAAAAAAAAAGAAAAGAAAAGTTAAACATAGAATTCCTGTATGACCTAGCAATTCCACTCCAAGGTATATATCCATGAGAACTGAAAACATATGTCCATGCAAAAACTTGCATGTGAATGTTCATAACAGCATTATTCATAATAATGAAAAAGTGGAAACAATCCAAATGTCTATCAATTGATAACTGAACAAAATGTGGTATATCCATACAATGGAATATTATTAAGCAGTAAAAAGGAATGAAGTACTGATACACGCTACAACACGGATGAACTTTGAATATATCATGCTAAGTGAAAGAAGCCAGATACAAAAGGTCACATATTAAATGATTCTATTTACACAAAATGTCCAGAAAGAGGCAAATCCATAGACAAAGAAGTGGATGCCAGGGGATGAGGGGAGGGGAGAACCAGGACTGACTGCTAACAGGTATGGGGCTTCTTTCTGGGGTGACAGAAATGTTACAGAAGGCTGGCCCTGTGGTCAAGTGGTTGACTTCGCGCGCTCCGCTTTGGCAGCCCAGGGTTTCACTGGTTCGGATCCTGGTCACGGACCTAGCACTGCTCCTCAAGCCATGCTGAGGCGGTGTCTCATATAGCAGAACTAGAAGGACCCACAACTAAAATATACAATTATGTATTGGGGGGCTTCGGGGAGAAGGAAAAATAAATGAATAAAATCTTTAAGGAAAAAAAGAAATGCTATAGAATTAGACAGTAGTAATGGCTGCATAGTTTTGTTAATATACTAAAAACCACTGAATTATACACTTTAAAATGGTGAGGGGCCAGCCCAGGGGTGCAGCGGTTAAGTTTGCACGTTCCGCTTCTTGGCAACCCCAGGGTTTGCCGGTTCGGATCCCGGGTGTGGACATGGCAATGCTTGGCACACCATGCTGTGGTAGGTGTCCCACACATAAAGTAGAGGAAGATGGGCACGGACGTTAGCTCAGGGCCAGTCTTCCTCAGCAAAAAGAGGGGGATTGGCAGCAGTTAGTTCAGGGCTCATCTTCCTCAAAATAAAATAAAATAAAATAAAATAAAATAAAATAAAATAAAATAATAAAATAAAAGTGAATTTTACCTTATGTGAATTATATCTCAATAAAAAAAGTATACACACGCTCAAACTAATTTTTAAAAAACAAAACAGATAACAATAACCAATGAACCCACAACTCTGCGAATAAAAACATTACAAGTAAAGTCAAAGCCCCCCTCCTTGGCATGGTCCTCACGCTCAGCATTCATTCACCACGTGACAGGTCTCCCCCACACCCCCACAGCTCACTGTTCAGATAGAATAAACAGTCCTTGGCTAGGAGAACTAGGCCTCCTACCTCTCCCTGTCTGCAGTCATCACAGCTCACATGCCCAAACATCTCCCCATTCCCTTCCCACGGGTTCACGTTTCCCCTCCACCTTCTCTCTTCGCTTACTGACACGCTACCATCCTTCGAGAATCAAATCAGACTCCACGAAGTGCACTCCAGTCTTCAAACACTTCTTTCCCTAACTCCCACACAACAGATGATATGGAAACAGTCTGCGTCCTAAGTCCTGTTTCCTACGAGGTAAAAGTGCACCGACCCTCGACCCTCACCCCCATTTGGCAGCAGTGTAGAAAAGACTGAAAGGGGGACAGCATTAAAGGCATGGAGATGGGGGCCAATTTAAGGAGGTGGCAACGAAGGTTCAAATAAAAATCTATAGTTGAACGAGAAGAGAGGAGGATCAAGTACTTCTGAGAATGTATCCTAAGGAAATACTCTTAAGGCAGGGCGATGTACATCATAAGTGGGCTGCACTTAGAAAAATCTAGACTTAAATGTTAGTTCTCCTCTTCCTACATATTTTATAACAAAACACTGGAAATAGTCCATAGCAAATTACAGTTGTGATAAATACTGAATGTTTTTATTCACAGAGTTGTGGATACTTCGGGGTTTTAATATGGGGGGATATGATCTTACATGTAGAAAACCCTAAAGATTCCATAAAAACACTGTTAGAACTAACAAATTAATTCAGCAAAGTAGCAGGATACTAAGTCAACACACAAAAATCAGTTGCATTTCTATATACAAACAACGAACAATCTGAAAAGAAAATTACAAAAGCAATTCCATTTATAATAGCATCAAAAAGAATAAAATACTTAGGAATTAATTTAACTAAGGAGGTGAAAGACTTACACAAGGAAAACTACAAAATATTGCCGAAATTAAAGACACAGTGTTCATGGATGGGAAGACTTACTATTGTTAAAAAGTCAATACTACCCGAAGCCATCTACAGAGTCAATGCAATTCCTATCAAAATCCCGACGACATTTTTTGCAGAATACAGAAAAACCCATCCTAAAACTCAGATGGAATCTTAATGCACCCTGAATAACCAAAACAATCCCGAACAGAATAAAACTGGAGGACTCACACTTCCTAATTTCAAAACTTACTAGAAGCTACAGTAATCAAGAGTGTGGTATTGGCATAAACAGAAACATAGACCAATGGAATAGCATAGAGCTCAGGGCCAGCCCTGGTCACCTAGTGGTTAAGTTCAGCAAGATCTGCTACAGCAGCCTGGGTTCAATTCCTGGGTGGGGACCTACACCCCTCTGTTAGCAGCCATACTGGGCTGGCAGCCCACACACCAAAAAATAGAGGAAGACTGGCATTGATGTTAGCTTAGGGCAAATCTTCCTCAGCAGGGAAAAAAAAAAGAAAAAGAAAAAAGAATGGAGCCCAGAAATAAACCCTGGCATATATCGTCAAATGACTTTTGACAAGGGTGCCAAGACCATTCAATGGGGAAAGGACAGTCTTTTCAGCAAATAGTCCTGGGAAAACTGGATATCTACATGGAAAAGAATGAAGTCAACCCTTACCTAACACCATGTACTAAAATTAATTCAAAATGGATCAAAAACAGACATGTAAGACTTAAAACAATAAAACTCTTAGAAGAAAACACTGGACAAACACTTCACAACACTGGATTTGGCAATGATTTCTTGGATAAGACACCAAAGCCACAGGCAACAAAAGAAAAAATAGACAAACTAGACTTCATTAAAACTTTAAAATTTAGTGCATCAAAAGACACTATCAGCAGTGCAAAAAGGCAATCCACAGAATATATTTCACAGAGTAACGAGAAAATATTTCACAGAATATTGACAAAATATTCACAAATCATATATCTGATAAGGGATTAATATCCAGAATATAAAGAAACTCCTAAAACTCAACAACAAAAAAAACTCGATTCAAAAATGGGCAAAGGATTTGAATAGATATTTCTCTAAAGAAGATAAACGAGTAACCAATAAGCACATTAAAAGCAGCTCAACATCACTAATATTAGGAAAGTACAAATCAAAGCCACAATGAGATATCACCTCACACCCATTAGGACAGCTACTACCAAAACCAACTAACCAACCACAGAAAAGTGTTGGCAAGGATGTGAAGAAACTGGAACACTTGGGCACTGTTGGTGGGAATATAAAATGGTGCAACCACTGTAAAACAGGGTGGTGGTTCCCCAAAAGACAAAAATAGAGGGGGCCGGCCCCATGGCCGAGTGGTTAAGTTCGTGTGCTCAGCTTCAGAGGCCCAGGGTTTCACTGGTTGGGATCCTGGGCGTGGACCTAGCTCTGCTCATCAGGCCATGCTGAGGCGTCGTCCCACACAGCACAACCAGAAGGACCTACAGCTAGAATATACAACTATGTACTGGGGGGTTTGGGGGAGAAGAAGAAGAAAAATAAAAAGAAGATTGACAACTGATGTTAGCTGAGGTGCCAATCTTAAAAAAAAAAAACAGAATTACCATATGATCCAGTAATTCCACTTCTGGGTATATACCCAAAAGAACTGAAAGCAGGGATTCAAATAGCTATCTGTAAACCCATGTTCTTAGCAGCATTATTCACGATAGCCAAAAGATGGAAGCAACCCAAGTGTTCATTGACAGATGAATGGATAAAGAAAATGTGATATATACACACACTGAAATATTATTCAATATTATTCATTATTCTTCCTTAAAAAGGAAGGAAATTCTGACACATGCTACAGCATGGTGAACCCTGAGGATATTCATTATGCTAAGTGAAATAAGCCAATCACAATAAGACAAATACTGTATGATTTCACTTATATGAGTTCTTAGGGTAGTCAAATTTATAGAGACAGAAAGTAGAATGGTGGCTGCCATGGGCTGGGGGTGCAGGGGAGAATGGGGAGTTATTGTTTAGAATATGGAGTTTCAGTTTTACACGAAAAGAGTTACGGAGATGGATAGTGGTGGTGGTTGCACAATGTTATGAATGTATTTAATACCACTGAACTGTACACTTCAAAATAGTTAAGGAGGTAAATTTTACCTTAGGTGGATTTTGCTACAAGTGAAAAAAAAGTAGACAAAGGAATTAAATGGTAAGTATGGTTTTCCCATTATTAAACATGTCCTTCCTGATGGAGCCTATGTAATTAACTCATTTATTCCCAAGGAGGGAACATACTGTATGATGACGTTTCCGTCAACCACCAACTGCATATACAAGGATGGTCCCATAAGATTAGCACCATCTAGCCTAGGTGTATAGTAGGCTATACCATCTAGGTTAACATAAGTGCACTCTATGATGTTCACTCCATGACGAAATTGCCTGATGATGCATTTCTCAGGACGTATCCCCATTGTTAAGTGATGCATCACGGTACATGGGGGAAAATTCTGCAAGCTCTATGTCAAGTTATATATTTTTCACATCTAGAGAACTTGACAATTAGAAAATGACAAATACAAATAAAAAGATGCACAGAGGATCAGAACAGAAATTTACAAATGGCCAATGAATGTGAAAAATGTTCAAACATACTAGTAATCAAGGAAAGAGAAGTTAAGATAACCATTTTTCATCTATCAAATTTAGTTGGGGGCAGATGGAAATAAGGTGTCTTGAAGAAGGGGCACTTTTTTCTAAATCACACTCATTGTTGTCCCATTCAATTATTCCAATCTGGTTTCCACCTCCTACTTGTAGAACTCTGAATAGTAACACCAATGACCAAAACTAATAACAACCGCATTGCCAAATCCAACTGAGCATCTCACTAAACATCTCAGAAGAACTAATGGACCAATTCTCCATCTTCCAGAAACTTCTCTCTCTTGGCTTCCACGACACCAATTTTTTCTCCTACCTCACTGGCTGTTTCTTCTGTCCTGTACTCAACCTTCTTCCTCTACTAGACCTCAAAATACTCGAGGATCTGAGCCCTGATTTTTCACTTCTCTATCTGTACTCTCCCCCTAAGTGATCACATATAGTCCCATAACCTTCATTATCATCTATATATTGAGTATTCCAAATTTTATCTCCAGTTCTAGGCTTTCTCTTCCATGAGTCCAAACCTCATGAGTACATCCAACTCCCTCCTCAACATATCTACTTCATAACTAATATGTATCTCAAATTAAAAACAGAACCCATTCCTTTCCCACCTCAAATTTCTCTCTTCCATTCTTCACTTTCTCCCTAAATGCCACCATCTACTGATAGGTGCTCAAAACAAATATCAAAAAGCAAAGAGTTCTCCCTTCCCCTCACCAATCCACTTCCAAGTCTTGTTCTTTCAACCTCCAAAATATTTTTTAATGTTTCTACTCTTCTCCATCTCCACTGCCACAGACCTAGCCCAGGCATTGCAAACAACACCCTAACTGATCTCCCAGCTTCCACTCTTGCCCTGTTCCTCCACAAAGCAGCCAAATTATGCTACTGGCCTTCTTAAAATCTTCAAAAGAGTCTCATAAAAACGCAACTCCTAGTCAGGGCATCATCTGCTCCCATCTTTGAAAGAATATACACAACCAAAAACATACACTCAATGATATCTCTAGGCAGTAAAACTACCAGGACTGTATTTTTAAATTTTTCTATGATGAATACTTGCTATTTGCTTATTAGGAAAAAGGAAATGATATTGCTGAATGCTACATAATATTACACGTTATGAGAAAACATGTTAACCAGAAAAGGGAATACAAAACTGTAGGTAACCCCTAATTGTAACCGTTATAAGCTTTTATTTAGCAAACATATCAAAACTCTAAGAATGATGTGTCAGGGCTGAAGGATTACTGGTGATATTTTCCTCCTCTACTTTCTGTTTTTTAACATAATTACATTCATAATAGAAAAAAAAAAGGTTAGGATATAAACCTCACTGTCTTCTGCAATCTGGCCACAACCCACCCAACCAGCCTTTCTTCCAAGAACTCACTTTCCCAAGCTTTCCATTCCAACCCCACACAGTCTCGCACCTCTGGCGCTGTAACTCGGGCACCATCCCTGGAATATCCTCCAGTCTTTCTAAATCCTACTCATCCTTCACCGGGGAGAGGGACGGGAGGGATGGAGACAAGCTGGAGGGAGATTCCAGGATTCTTGGGGGTAAATTCACAGCTTGCTGGTGCTGGGGCCAAATCTCGTCTTCAAGGGGTGGCACAGGCCACCAAACTTAACATGCTAAAAGCTCCGGGCACTTGGGCTTAATTAAGGGACCCCATCCCCTCAGAGAGCGCTGCGCCCCCTAGAGAAGGACTCTTACCCCCTACCCCCCCAATTCCGGGTTCCAGCTTCGGAGACCGCACTGACACGCACATTCAGGGGGCACCCAGCCGCCGGCGCCGGCGCCTCCCCTCTCCGCAGTCCCCGGCTCCCCGCTCCCGCCCCTCGGCAGGGGGCCCGCGCGCCGGCGCCGTGGGGGAGGGGCGCGCACGTGCCCGCGCCGCCCCCGCCCAGACAATGCCCCGGAGAGCAGCGCGCACGCCCGGCCGGTCCCCTCCCGCTCGCGCCAACACTCACCCGTTCCCCGGTCTCCGGCAGAAGCGCAGGCCCCGCTGGGCGCCGCGAGAGGGCACGGGCAGGTGAGGGAGCGGGCGCAGCCCGCGGAGCTGCCCAGCCGCGAGGCCCCAGCGACCCCGGAGCCCGCGGAAGCACACGGCTCGGCAGAGCCCGCCCGGCCCGCTCGCCCCTCACGTCAGCGGCAGGGGCGGGGCCGGGCGCGCGCGGCGTCAGCAGCGGCGGAAACGGGGGCGCGCGCGCGCGCGGCCCGGGGGCGGAGCTCGCAGGGCTGTGGGCGGGGCCTGGGCCGGGGCACAGGTTGGTGCTGGGGCCCAGGCCGGGGCGGGGGCTGGCTCTGACCCAGACACCGACCCTGGCGCGCGCTGCGGCGCTGTCTGGGGAGTGTGTGCATCGGTGCTGACGGAGGCACCATCATTTATCAATTTCCTCTTTAGAAGAAGAGGCGAGTTCCAGCTCCAAGTTTGACAGAATATTCATGCTGCCTGCATTTATGAAGCTTCTCCAGTAATAACAACAGTAGCTATGATTTTTGTGTGTCATCTTGTACCAAGCTTTGTGCTAGGTGCTGGGAGTACAGATAACAATCGTTATTACTAACCTGTTTTACAGATGCAGAAACTGAGGCTTGCAAAGATTGGGACTTATCTACGTCGCACAGCTAGTGAGTGACAATCCACCAAGTCCAGTTTTCCTCCTAAATATCTCTTGAGCCCACCCTTCCCTTTTCTTCTCCCTGTGCCACACTGCCCGAGACTGCTGTGGCCTCCCGACTGGTCTCCAGGGATCATTCTGTTCTCACTATGCAAAGATTTACCACCGGAGCTGGATGACAGCTTTTAGAGGGGATTCACTTTATAATTTTTTTGTACTTTACATGTATGGTATCAATTTTTTGGATGTATTTAATGCTTAATAAAAATGTTTTAAAGGATTTATTCCTTTATCTCCAATAGCAAGTGGAGTGCGTTGCACATAGTATGTACTCAAAAAGTATTTGTTGAATGAATGAATAGTAGGGCCAGGAACTGACTCCACAGCCCTGCATAAGAAGGAAATAGAGGGATTTATAATATGTTACCTTTGGCCTCCTGACCTTAAGGTCTATTGGAGGTAAAGACAGATTAATAATATTTGTTAATCTAATTTTTATTGCATTTCCGTTCTGTGTTCTGGCACTATGTGCCAAGCCCTGTGGTAGGCACTGAGGATCAGAAATGAACAGAACAGTGCTGCCTTTGTGACGTTTACAGTCAATCTTATCTGAAAGTCCAGGAAAGGCCTCCCTGAGCCTTCAGCTAAGACCCAAAGAAAGAATAGGAATTGGAGAGATAAAAATAAATTTCATGGAAAAAGAGGCAGCATAAGAGGTCATCATGAGTGTGTCAATGTTCCCCTACTTTTGGGGCCTAACCCTGAGGCAGAGGCATAGAAGAATCTAGCTAAGTGGAGCGGGCAGGAGAAGTCCACTTCCCCTTGGAAGGCTGCCGGATTCTGGCAGGATGTCTCTCATTGAGCCGGGCTCAGGAGCAGACAGCAGCACTGGGGAAGGAGAGGAGTCTGAGCTGATGCTGCTGGCTGTCCACAACTTGCAGAGGGTGTGCTAGAAACCCAGACTTCTCTGTGTGCTCCCTGCCAGGCAAGCAGAAAGTAGCATGGTTGAGAGCCGTGGATGGAGCATTTGGCACTGTGCCAGGGGCCAGACCCTAAACCAGAGGCAGTGGTGGACTGATTGGCAGGGAATGACTAGAGAATGTGGCTAAGGTTTCAAGGATGGGCAGAGCTGAAGACCTCAGCAGGAGCTGAAGTGCTCCCAAGTCAGCCGGCAGCAGCGAGAGGGACAGGATGGAGGAGTGGGGGTGGGAAGGTGAGACATCAGATTCTCAAAGTGGTGAAGCAACAGATCATGAGCTTGCCAGCGAACAACCTCAGCACCTGATCCCAGCAGGGCCACGGGGACCAGGAGTGACTGGGGAGCACAGGCCAGTGAGGACCCAGGCTACAGCTCTGCACACAGATCTGAGACCCCTCTGGCCACTGCCTTGAAGCCTCCCTTTGATCCCACAGGCCATCTTGAGAAGAGGGAGGAGGGGAAAGTTCTGACAGGAATGCAACTTTGAATTTTTAAATATTTTTGAATATTTACCCAAAATGAGACTGTTTGAGACCAGATAACTTTCACTGGCAAGTTTAAGTTTAGCCCATTCTGCAAAAGGAATGAGAGCCCATGAGAAAGTTTGCATCATTTAAAGAGGCATAACATAGCTATAGATTTTTATACATATGTAAGCGGTGTGTACTTTTCAATAACAGAGACAGGCTCTAGGAAGGCAATGGGCAGGGTGCTAAGAAAGCACAACACAGGGGGACCAAATCTAATGTGGAGGTAGAAAAGCCCTCCCTGAAAAAATATTAAGTGGAACCTGAAGGGAGTGAGAGCTGCTGGGGCACGATAAAGCCCAAGACCGAGTGACAGAAGCCCAGGGTCACTGAAGCAGGAGCAGCATGGTCGGGGTTGGGGTGGGGCTGAGAGTAAGGCAAGAGGAAGGTCACACAGGGAGGTGGCGTTAAGATTTTGATCTTTACCGTAAAAACAACAGGAAGTCATCAAAGGTTTTTAAGCAGAAGAGTAAGGTATTCAATTTGCCCTTTATAAAAGATCACTTATGTGGGCAAATGGGTGGGGAACGCCTGGAAGGGTGTGTGAACCAAGCAGCAGCCAGACAGTCAGAAAGCCACTTGAGTGGCTCAGGTGAAAAATGAGGGTGGCTTACGCTGGGCAGTGGAGACGGAGGGAAGTGGAAAGAATCAAGAATTGTGGAGAAGATGCCCAGAGGCTTGATAATGAACTAGGAGAGGACTGAGGAGGAAAGGGAAGGGGACTAGCCCCTGCTAAGTCTAACCACACGAAACGGCACGTAAGAAAAAGCTGCCCCAGCCTTCCAGTAGATGCTGCCTGCCCGAGGCTGGGGCACACAGCTGGGGGCTGGATTTCAGGCCCCTCCTTGGCCAGCCCTCCTCAGGCAGCATTCACCTGCACACCCACTGGTGGTGGGCCTGCAAGGAGATCAGGAGGGAGAAGTACGGAGGGTGACTCCCAGGTTTCTTGCATTGGCAAACGGTGGATGGTGGTGCCATTTACTGAGAGGAGGGAGACTGAAGGAAAGACAGATTTTGTATCTTGGGGGATGGGTGAATCAGGAATTCCCTTTGGCACATTTTAAGTTTGAGGCATCCACCCAAGGAGATTAAACGGGCATCTGTACGGGTGGTTCTGAGGCTCAGAGGAGAACTGATGGGTGGCATTGCCCACACACCGTTGTCAACAGGAGTTTGTGAGAGCTGGCAAGATTGCAGTGGAAGATAGTACAGTTCAGAGGGGTGGCACAGTCACAGCCTACAATGTCACCCTTTGCTTTAAACAAGCCAATACTCCAAACGTTGAGAAATTTCACATACTAACCTGGATTTCTCCTTCTATGAAAAATCAAAAACTGTGTAACCTGGACCCACATTGCTATAATTAGATATTAGTTAATACTGTGTACCAGGCAGTCTTCCAAGCACTTTACGAATTTAATCTAAGTAACAACTTTCCTGTTGTTATTCAGACTTTAAGGAAGACAAAACTGAATCACAGAAAAGTTGAGTGACTTTTCAGACAGCTGAAAAGTGGTAGAGCTGGGTTGCAGACTCAGGCGGTCTGAGCATTGAGTCTGAGAGCTTAGCTGTCACACCGTGGATGCCTCTGGAAAGCTACAGTCCCATTTAGAGAAGCCTAAGGCCTTCGGCAGAGGGTCCCACAACTCCCTGTTGTTTTCCCGACTCCTCCATCCTAGTCAGCATTAGTTGCTTTTTATGGTTTTACTCATGCTGCTGTTGCCTCATGTTAGAGAGTTATTTCTTTATATCCATGCCTCTACCAAGTAGAAAATAGAAAATATTAAATTGAGACATCTAACTTTTTTCTCTTTTTTCTTTTTTTGTGAGGAAGATTGGCCCTGAGCTGACATCTGTGGCAGTCTTCCCCTATTTTATGTGGGATGCTGCCACAGCATGGCTTGACGAGTGGTGTTAGGTCTGCGCCTGAGATCTGAACCTGTGAACCCCAGGCTGCCAAAGAGGAGCCCATGAACTTAACCACTATACCACCAGGCTGGCCCCACGACATCTAACTTCTACAGGTAAGAATTTAAAAATTATTTATTTGTGGGGGGTGGGCACAAAGGGTGAAGTGGTGCACCTACAACACGAATGACAAACATTAATGTACAACTGAAATTTCACAAGATTGTAACCTGTCATTAACTCAATAAAAAAAATTATTTATTTGTGAAATTTCTGTTTGTGGCTTATCTGGTCAGATAAAATTGGTAAAAACAGGTTAGTATTTAGATTAAATATGTATGAGAAACTGTTAACTACATTTCTGTGCTGCTGAGACAATCATACTTCTGAGATGATCTGTCATTCCCAAGTATATGAGATTAAAATGACCCAGAGATGGGGCCGGCCCCGGGGTGCAGCAGTTAGGTTCACATGTTCCACTTCAGTGGCCCAGGGTTTGCAGGTTAGGTTCCTGGGTGCGGATGTGGCACGGCTTGGCAAGCCATGCTGTGGTAGGTGTCCCACATATAAAGTAGAGGAAGATAGGCATGGATGTTAGCTCAGGGCCAGTCTTCCTCAGTAAAAAGAGGATTGGCAGCGGATGTTAGCTTAGGGCTAATCTTCCTCAAAAGGAAAAAAAAGGAAAAAAAAAATGACACAGAGAAAAGGCAGCTGAAATGTGCAATAACTTTTTAATTTCAGACAGTTTTACCTAGATAAGGTCGATCTCCTCAGACTAAGGTTGGGGAGACTTTAACAATATGCTTAACCTTGGTTTCAAGTCTTGGGGAAAAAAATACAGTTTAGTCAGTTTGGGGTCTTTTCTTACAGACTCTTAACTGGGAAAGGGGATGGGGTGGATTAGATTGCTCATCAGTCCCTTCCTTAGTAAAAGTGTGGGAGGAGGGAGGCAGGGTGGATGTTAAATGTACAATATTAATGAAAGGAAAAGCAGCTATTAGTGAAGTTAGTCAAGAAAGTTCCAGGGGCGGGCCCCATGGCCGAGTGGTTAAGTTCGCCTACTCCGCTTTGGCGGCGCAGGGTTTCGCCAGTTCAGATCCTGGGTGCAGACATGGCACCGCTCATCAGGCGATGCTGAAGCAGCATCCCACATGCCACAACTAGAAGGACCCACAGCTAAAATATACAACTATGTACTGGGGGGATTTGGGGAGAAAAAACAGAAAAAAAAATGACAAAAAAAAGAGAAAGTTCCAGGAGTGTCGACACTGACCCAGGAAAAGGAGCTGGTGACTGAGGGGACCTCACTCCCAGAGCTGCTGCCAAGCAGCGTCTTGCAGGGCTCCAGTGGAGAGGGGCGGGGGGCAGACTGAAAGCAGCACTCAGAGAAACGAGGAAAGCCTGAGAAGGGTGGTGAGCCCAAAGCTCTGCCTGAGAGGAGGAGCGGGGAGCTGGTTCAGATGGAAAATTATTGCTGAATTCTGGCCCAGAGATCCCCAGGCCCGAGGAATCCTGCCTCCTCCCTGGGGAGACCTACCACCCCTCCTAAGATTAACAGGAGTGGGACCCCTGGAGCCCTTAGGTGATGAGGTTCCCCTACCAGAATGCAGATGCTAATTAGACTTGTAAAATGAGAACCTCACTTAATTTACAGCCCCAAGCAAACTGTTAAGTAGTTAGTGCCTGGGAATAACACTCAGGCAGTTAAAAATAAAGATTTGTCCCCAACCAGGTCCCAAGAAGAAACCAAATGTCTAGTTGGCCTATTTGGATTTTGGCAAAACTACACGCTACCCTTGTAGATCTTACTGGACCCTATCATAACCCAAAGGGAGCCATGTGTTGTGCTTTTCCTCCATGTGGATTGTGCGGTCGCCACAGAATGCGAACTTTGGGAATGGGGGAGATGATGCCAGACATGTTTTCATTCATGGAAAAAAAAAAGGGATATTTGCCCTGAAAGGAAATTTTCTATGGCTGGAACTAGTTGGGTTCTCTCTGTTTGTTTTATATAAAAACAAAGCCTCTAGATGTGGAGAAATTGGAACTCTCATAGATTGCTGGAGGGAATACAAAAGGATGTAGCCGCTTTCGCGAACAGCGTGGCAGTTCCTCAAAGTTTAAACACAGAGTTACCATATGACCCTAGGCAAATACCCGAGAGATGAAAGTGTATGTCCAGGCAAAATTTGTACATGGTTTGTTCATAGCAAAAATATGTATCTCCGGCCAGCCCTGGTGGCCTAGTGGTTAAATTCAGCACACTCTGCTTCAGAAGCCCAGGTTCAGTTCCTGGGCGTCGACCTACACCCTTCATCTGTTAGTGGCCATGCTGTCCCAGTGACTCACATACAAAAAGAGGAAGATTGGCAACAGATGTTAGCTCACAGTGAATCTTCCTCAGCAAAAAGAGGAAGATTGGCAATAGATGTTAGCTCAGGGCAAAATCTTCCTCAGCAAAAAAACAAAAACAAAAAAAGTGTATCTCAATAAAGTTGTTTTTTAAAAAAAGCCTCTAGGCAGAAGCTAAAAATATCTTAAAATTACTTTTAAAGGTAAGACAAATATAAAATTTCAGCTGTGATATGAGCTGGTACTAGTGGAATCTAGACAACGTAAAAAATGGGAACATCCAAAAATAGTTCTACTTAAACTTCTGGGTCAACTTTTTAAAGACTGAAGACTTCTGATTTTAATTTGATTATATTTCCTTAGATCTTTAATCAGCTCTTATGTTTCGGATTAATGCAACACTGAGATATTTTCATTTGTCACTTACTGTTTTTAATTTGGACTTTCACACTACAGCTCTCTGTTGTGAAAGATAATGACACTAGTGGGGATCTTATTTATCTGTTGACAGAATTTTTAATATCCTTTAATATCCTTGATGGTTTTACTTGTATTATCCTCTGCCAGCTTTTATCATGATCTTTTCCTGGCTTCCTATTTTTATGGCTCATCCGTTCTGGAAACACCCCCAAATGCCCTTAGTCAAGAGGTATAGTCCTGACTGTAAATAGCCCTCATTCCCAAACATATGAAGAGGCCTCTGGTGGCCTTGACTGAGCCAAAATGAATAATGTTGCATGTATCAGGGAATCGATTACAGCCCAGGGTGCTATCCTCTTGACCCTGACGTTACAAGTCTTATTCTGCCTTCACGATAGGACCACCAATGGCAGATTGTGGGACATTATCCCTGTATCAGATCTCACATTCCTCCAATGCAAGTGAACAAGGGGATTTTAGGTAGAAGAGTTCTGTTCTATAAACTGACCTTGGCAGTGAGACATACCACATGTGAATAACTTTTGTTTCTCCAAACATTGCCAAACTTTCTTCCTTTATATAACCATTATGTTTCTCTTTCTATGCTTATAAAATGCCATGTTTGTATGTTCAGAGTAAATTCATCCAGGTTTGGTGTTCCCCAGCTGAGCAGCAGATAATGTCAGGACAGTCATAAATGTGCCTAGAGAAGAATTATTTACATTTATAAAAGGAACAAAACGAGGGGGAACTGTTAGGGAATTTTCCTTGCTGCTTCATATTCTATTTGCTGTCGATAAGACCAAGCAGAGAATTTGAGTAGTCAGAGTTTGTGTGTAGAATGAATTTGAGTCTTCATGGCCCAAAATGCAGGCAGTCTATTTTAAAGTAAAAAAAAAAAATTGTAATATTGGGTATGATAGTGGGGGAAGCAGATATTTTTTCAATCCTTAATTGTATATTGTTTTTACAGTGTTGACATTTATATTTTGTGTAAAAGTTTTATTTATGCAACAACATAGGGATAAGAAGCTGGGTCTGTCCTCTCTCCCTTCCACTACCCCCCTCTCTCCTTCTTGTAACTCTCTCCTTTTAGATGTAGCGTACACAGTAGCTTGGCAGACTTCACATCCATTCCCAGCCGTTTCTCCTCTGCCTTCTTCTAAAGAAGCTGGAAAGTTAAACACTCAATTTCCTACACTCACTTGCAGCCAGGAGTGACCATATGATTCAGTTCTAGTCAAGAAGATGAAACCACAATTTTGATGAATCAAAAAAGAGACTTCCAAAGAAGGGAGAGTTCTAGCTAGTCCTGCCCCTGCCCCTCGGTCCCCTTCTTCCTACCTTGAATTTGGGTGTTGTCGATGCAAATAATCCATAACCAATCTATAAATGAAAATTGGGGTGAGTTTATTCTGAGCCAAAATGTGAAGACTAGCTTAGCCCAGGGGCTTCAATCCCCAAGGAAGGAAGGGCACCAAAGAAGTGGGGGTGTACAGAGTGGTGATGTACCATCAAAGAGCATGTTTCACATATAATTGAAATGTCCTGTAGGGGAGGAAGACATTTCCTCTACCCGCTCTGGGTCCTTCTGGCCAGAAAATGAATTAAATTCACATGAGACAGAATAACAGGAGAAAATTAAACAAAGCTTTATACCATTGACAAATAAAAATGACAAGTAATAGGATATATTGGAGTATATGAGGAAGCCATTTGGTGTAAACCTAATTCGGCCTGACCTTGTCTTTCCAAAAGGGCCTGACCGAGGCCGTTGAGCATGCATTCTGTATCTGCTTAGACATTTCCTATGGCAAGAACAAAGGCCCTTGAGATAAGGTGCAACTTCCCTCCCCCTCCCAATGTTGGCATTTCCTTAAAGATTAAGCATCTTTCCTTAGGCTAGGAACTGATTTCGGTGCTCACCTGTGACCACCCAGCTTGAGACAACAGACCTGCTACTCTGCTGTGTTCACTGAGATGGCAGACCTATCTGCTGTTTCCATCAATTGCTGTGCCGACAGAGCAGTCTCGCAACTATTGTAAAAGGGACATGTCAATCATATGTGAAACACCCTCTTTCAGGGTATATAACCATCCTGTATACCCCCACTTCTTTGGAGTGCTCTGTTCCTTTGTGGAAAGACTCTCCTGGGCCATGGTCCTCAGATTTTATCTCAGAATAAACTCACCCAAATTTTCATTTACAGATTGGTTATGGATTATTTTCATCGACACCATGGATATATGGGAGAGGCTCAGGCAAACTGAGCAACTCAGCCAACTGGCCGAGGCTACCTGTTTAAGTATCTTCAGCTACAGACAAGGAGGACGTTTGGGGTAGTGGTTTGGTTCTTCAAAGGGGAGGAAGGCAACCCACATAGAAATGGAAAAGCAAATGTTTGGTAAATAGAACTTTGATAAGAGTGGGCTTAGCAAGGATCCTCCCAGTCTACAGAACCAAAGTTAACTATGGTCATGGCCTGTCCTGGGGACAAGCCTTTACTTGAAATTTCTTTTAGGCAGTTAGGGGGGAAAGGTCAAACGTTCTTGCTGAGTCTGAGCCTTTATTGTCTTCAGCTCGAAATAGTCCGCATACCAGAGTGGCACATCTTGGGGCGGCCTGCCCTGAACCCCATCAGTCCCCTTTTACAACAGTCATGACACTGCTCTATTGGCACAGTGATTGATGGACACAGCAGGTAGTAGGTCTGTTGTCTCAAGCTGGGTGGTCACAGGTGAGCACAGCAATCAGTTCCTAGCCTAGAGAAAGATGCTTATCCTTAAGGAAATGCCAATGTAGGGGAAGTTGCACCTTTATCTTAAGGCCATTTGTTCTTATCTGTGGGACATAGCAAATGTTTAAAGCAGATATGCAGTGCATGCTCAACGGCCGTGTCAGGCCCTTTTGGTAAAACAAAGTCAGGCTGAATTAGGTTTACACCAAATGGCTTCCTCATATTCTCCAGTATATCCTATTGCTTGCCATTTATTTGTCGATGTGATGCCTGAAGGTACAGTTGCCATCACCCAACCATGAGATTACAAGCCAACACCTTAAAAATGGCAGGCAGAACAAAGGCAGGAGCCTAGGTCTTTAATGATGGTATCAAGTCTTTGTACCAGGCCTGGACTGCCAACTTGCTATGTAAGAAAGATATCATTTATTTGTTTAAACAACTTGTGGCCAGGCTGTCTGTTATTTGCAGCCAAACGCCTTCCTATATAACTCATGAGATTTCTTCAATGTGTTCCTTTCCTTATTCTCTGCAACTTCTCTGACAGTTCTTTCTCAACATCTACCCCAGGCTCCTCATTCTCTGCCTGTGCCTACATACTGAGGTGTGGGGGATCAGAATGGGCCACCTCAAAATATGTCTCTTTGCCTTCATAGAACCAAAGACTCTGAAAGAAACTTTGACCTCCCCCCTAATTGCCTAAAAGAATTTAAGATAAAAGGCCTGTCTCCAAGACAGGCCATCATCATAGATAACTCTGGGTATCCCTAGACTGTGAGGGTCCTTGCTAAACCCATTCTTATCTACGAAACATTTGCTTTTCCATTTCCATGTGAATTGCCTTCCTCCCCTTTGAAGTCCCTAACCACTACCCCCAATACTTTCCTTTGCCTTTAGCGGAAGATGATATTTAAGCTGGCAGCTTGGCTATTTTGCTGAGTTGCTCAATTTTCCCAAGTCCCACGTATACATGTTATAAAGCTTTGTTTGATTTTCTCCTGTGATTCTGTCTTATGGTAATTGAATTCATAGCCCAGTCAGAAGGACCTATAGGGTAGAGGATTTGTCGTGCTCTGCTACAGAGGTTTCTATGTCTTCTATCCTTGATCTGTTCTCATTTCTTGAATACTTTTCTCCATGTGCACAGCTTAACTGCCTCATACATACCAATGAGTTCCAAATCTATACCATGAATTTGGGCCTCCATCCTGAATCTGGACCATTCTTTTCAAGTGCCTTTAAGACATTCCCCTTTGCCTGGCCATGAAGCAAATTCAGCCTACCCACAGTCAAACTCATTTTTTTCCCATACAAAGCTAACTTCTCCTCCTTTCTTACCTATTTTCATTAGCAGTTTCACCACCCACTCAGCTATCTGAGACAGAAACTTTGGAATCTTCCACTCCACATTTACCTTCACTGATCACATCCAATTAGTCTCCAGGTGTTACTGAGTCCGTCTGCTAAATTCTTCTTAGGTCAGCTCTCTCTCCTCTCAGCTTTGCCCTCGTCCAGGTGCCTACCCTCTCTTACCTGGATTCCTGCCCTCCCCTCCTAATTGGTAGTGCTGCCTCCCTCCTCTCCCCTCTAATGCATCTCAACTACCAGGGTTACTTTTCTATAATACAAATCTGATCACCTCTCTCTACTCTGTAAAACACCATCCAGTGCCCTGCTCCCTTTGCCTACGGCCGTGGTTCTCAAATTTTACTGTGCATCAGCATTACCTGAAGGGCTCGTTCAAACACAGATTGCTAGGCTCCTCTCCAGAGTTTCCGGTTCAGTAGGTCTGGGGTGGGTCCTAAAATCTGCACTTCCAACAAGTTTGGGGATGATGCTGTTCAGGGACCACATTTTGAGAACCACTGGCCGAGGCTAAAATTAAAACGCTTTAGCAGCAGGTTTAAGGTCATTTACAGTCTCCCTACTCAGTTTCTAGTTGCTGCTCACCACAATCCTAAAGTTATTTCTAAGGTCACCTTCCACTTTTATGGGAAGCCAAGGTCTTGACTCACTCTCCTCCCCCTACCTAGAACACATGCCCCGCTTCTCATTCCTGGCAAACTCCATACCAATTTTTCAAGGAAAGTCCAGCTCCCACTTTCCTTTCTCCTGAAGAATTAATTTACTGCTTCCTCCTGTACATTCCTTTGACATTTCCTTTGGCACTTTGTGCGTAGGGTACTTTAAGTCTTGCTACTGAAACTTTGGTCCTCAAACAACCATAGGGACATCATCTGGGAGCTTGTTAGAAATGCAGAATCTCAGGCCTCATGCCAGACCTACTGGATTAGAATCTGCAATTTAGCAGGATCTCCAGGTGATTCCTGTGCATACTCAAGTGCGGGGCCTCATGCTAGGCGTTGTGATAGATGCTTTGATGACAATATTTCCTTTGATTCCTTCCACAGCCCCACAGCTCATTATTGTTGTCCACAATTTATAAATGAGGAAGTGGAGGCTGTTAGTAACAGAGTTGGGATTTTAAACCCAGGGCCATCTGGCTTTAAAAATCTGTGGTTGCTCTGCTATACCGATTGTCTCTCTATTACAGTTCTCCACACGTAGCATTGTAACGATCCATCCATAAGTCAGTGTCCCTATTCCTGTAAGGAAATGCTGAGCAGGGCAAAGCTCTATTGTCTCTAGACTTCAGAGATGGAAACTGCCCACTGGAAACAAGGAAGAAGCTTTGTCCTTGCTCACTGTCAACTCCAGTTCTGATAGCAACTTTGGATAGGATAGGCTTCTTGAAGGAAAAAGTTTATGTGAGTTTAAAAGATAAAACAGCTTTATTGAGATACAATTCATACACCGTAAAATTAACCTATTTAAAGGGTACAATTCAATGGTTTTTTGTATATTCACAGAATTGTGCAATCATCACCACAATCAATTTTAAAACATTTCATCACCCCCAAAACAGACAGCATACCCATCAGCAGTCACTCTCCACTTTCCCCCAGCCCCTCCAACTCTAGCAACCACCAAACTACCTTCTATTGCTATAGATTTCCCTATTCTGGATGCTTCATATAAATGGAATCATACAATAAGTGGCCTTTTGTGACTGGCCTCTTTCACTTAGCATCATGTTTTTAAAATTCAGCTATGTTGGAGCATGTATCAGTGCCCTGCTCCTTTTTATTGCTGAAGAAATTCTATTGGATGATATACCACTTTTTATTGATCCATTCATCCGTTGATAGACATTTGAGTTGCTTTCACCTTTTGGCTTTTATACATAATGCTGTTATGAACATTGATGTAGAAGTTTTGTATAGACATATGTTTCATTTCTCTTGGTTATACACCTAGGATTGGAATTGCTGGGTCGTATGGTAACTCTGTGTTTAATTTTTTTGAAGAACTGCCAGACTATTTTCCAAAGCAGCTGTAGCATTTTAAATTCTCAGCAGCAGTATATAAGGATTCCATTTTCTCCACATCCTTGCCAACATTTCTTATTATCTGGTCTTTTGATTATACCATCCTAGTGGGTATGAAGTGATATCTTATTGTGATTTTGATTTGTATTTCCCTAATAATTAATGATGTTGAGCAACTTTTCAAGCACTTATTAGCTATTCGTCTATCTTCTTTGGAGAAATGTCTACTCAGATCTTTTGTCCATTTTCTTTTTTTTTTTTTAAAGGAAGATTAGCCCTGAGCTAACGGCTGCCAATCCTCCTCTTTTTGCTGAGGAAGGCTGGCCCTGAGCTAACATCCGTGCCCATCTTTCTCTACTTTATATGTGGGATGCCTACCACAGCATGGCTTGCCAAGCGATGCCATGTCTGTACCCAGGATCCAAACCGGCGAACCCCGGGCCGCCAAAGTGGAACGTGTGCACTTAACTACTGCGCACCAGGCCGGCCCCTTTTGTCCATTTTTTAACTGGGTTATTTATTTTATTCTTTTATTGAGTTGTAAGAGTTCTGCATATGTTATGGGTTGAATTGTGTCCCCTGTCCCAAAAGATATGTTGGAGTCCTAACCCCCAATACTTCAGAATGTGACTTTATTTGGAGATAGAATCTTTACAGATGTAACCAAGTTAAACTGAGGTCCTAGGGTGGGCCCCGATCCATTATGACTGGTGTCCTTGTTAAAAGGGGAAAACTTGGACATAGAGAGACATGCACACAGGAAGAACACCATGTGCAGATGAAGACAGAGATCAGGGTGATGCAGCAGAAGCCAAGGAAGGCTAGAGATTGCCAGAAAACACCAGAAGCTAGATGAGAGGCACGGAACAGATTCTCCCTCCTAGCCCCCAGAAGAAATCAACCCTGCTGACACCTTGATCTCAGACTTCTATCCTCCAGACTGTGAGACAACACATTTCTGTTGTTTGAGCCACCCAGTCACTGGTAGTTTATTCTTGCAATCCCAGGAAACTAGTACACTGTGTATTCTAGATACAGCTCCCTTATCAGATAACAGTAAATTCACGAATATTTTCTCCTATTCTGTGGGTGGCCTTTTCAGCTTCTTGATGTATCCTTTGATGCACAGAAGTTTTTAATTTTCATGAATCCAATTTAATTTTGACTCCTTTGCAGGATTAGTCTTTTGAGGCCAGTCTTTGAGGTTTGTTCTGATTGTGGGAGGAGTCTTCTTAGCTGTCTCTTTCCCTGGTTCTCACTGGTAAAGTAGCTGGGCTGCAATGTCATCTGTAATCTCCTGGAGCCACCAGCCTCCTCTGAATTGCCTACCACCGTGTTTTCAAGAGCTCCCTCAGGCTTGAATTTCCCCACACTCTGTTTAAAATAAAGTCAGTCAGCTTTACAGGCAGAGTTCTGGGCTGGGGGGGTAGCCTCTGGTTTGCTCAGCTTGCCTTTTTTGATACGGAACCTCTGCCATACGAGTAGGGGCTGGGCGGAGGAAGGGTACCTGGACCTCTTAGTGGTAAACGCCTGGAAATTAGCTTAGGCCACACAAAGCTGAGGGGGATCAGAAATGCTGGTGGCCTGCCCATCCCAGGGAGCTATCTTGACTGGGAGCTGGGGGGAGCAACATCTTCTTGACCACACTCACTTGGAGTGTAGTTTCTGTCATATTGAGTTGAGGGGGAGGGCGAGGTAGAGAGCGTATAGTGACTTAAGTGCTACAGTGTCTGTTCTGACTAAATTTTAGTAGATTTTCTCGAACAAATATTTCTTCACTTATCATTTGCCCTTAGGACAATTTCTAGAGATTTTACATGTTGTTTTTAAAAAATAATTTCCACCAGTTACAGTTGTTTTGCTGGGGCATGGATCTGTGGAACTCTTCACACCACAATGCTGGAAGTAATTTATGTACATTTTGATAAAAATGGGATCATTGCAGATGTGGGGTGGGGGTACAGCTGGGTGTTAGGGATAGCAGTAGCGGAGTAAGTCAGGAATAAAAGATTGGGTAGCAATCCACTAGAACTGCCAGTTAGCATAAGAGAGAGGAAGTAGCTGTGAACCAAACCAGGGATCACTAAAGAACTTTGGAGGCTTTATAACTTCCCTATTCCTTTGTTTTTCAACATACCCCTTCTGCTTCCCATAGTGATTATCAGTCAAATAAATCTTCATTACCTACTCTGTGCCAGGCACTTTGCTAGTCCTGGGGGTGTAGAGTTAGGTTAACAAGACAGACTTGGGGGCCGGCCCGGTGGCGCGGCAGTTAAGTGCACATGTTCTGCTTCGGTGGCCCGGGGTTTGCTGGTTCGGATCCCGGGTGCGGACACGGCACCACTTGGCAAGCCATGCTGTGGTAGGCATCCCACATATAAAGTAGAGGAAGATGGGCATGGATGTTAGCTCAGGGCCAGTCTTCCTCAGCAAAAAGAGGAGGATTGGCAGCAGCTGTTAGCTCAGGGCTAATCTTCCTTAAAAGAAAAAAAAGACAGACTTGGTCCTTGCCCTCAAGGAAAGAAAAATAAATCCATTTGGTAAATCAGGAAAGGCTTCATAGATGAGGTAGCATTTGACCTGGGCTCAGCAGGAGGAGAGGGTTGCTAGTGAACCTAAATTTAGACAGAAACCCAAAACCTAATGATAAGGTCAGAGAAAGTCACTATGTGTTATGTAAGATGCTAGGAAATAATTAAAAATATGATTTAACATATATTAATGAGATTTTTAAGTTCTAGGCAAATTCAAAATAGGCCATTTGTCATTGGCACTTTACCTTCTAGCTATTTTCTCTCTGCTTTCACATTCCAGTGACCCCAGGCTTTCCAAAACTATCCACTAAGGCATCTTACTCCAGCTGGTGCTTTCCCCTGGATTCTTGCCTAGATTCTTGGACCTCATCAAATAAGAAATGGTTGCTGATTTTGAAGAATCCATGATCTGGGAGATGGAGGTAAAGAGTCAAGTAAACAAAAAAGTACTCTGACAGAAGTACATACAGGGCATACTGGGGGCATGCAGAAGCTGATCTAACTCAGACTGGGGCTGGAAGAAGGTGGCATGGATGCTGCCCTGAGGGACTGAATCCTAGCTCTCTCAGAGAATGTGGAGGAGATTGCTGAAGGCCAGGCATTCCAGGAGAAGGAAGCCAAGGCAGAGATGGGTAAGCCCATGGAGCACCTGTCCCCAGCCAGCCTCCCCACCCAAGATTTGGAGAATTCCATATTGTATTTATTTTGGCAAGAAGCCAAAACTTCCTCTCCCTAGCCAATTTAGATCTCTCTCCCTGGCCCTTAGCAGCCAGCTAGGTGAACTAGCGTCAACCAATTGATTATTTCTACCACGGATTTCAATCAAAGAGTAAGTGAGATAAAGATAAATTCATCAGCCATTATGGTTGATGGGCCAGGGATGTTCTATCCAGATTATTTCTGCTTATAGATCATTGTTCTGCGTCCTTCTTCATGGTTCTCCGGAGTTGCCCCAGTTTCTGCCTGTTTTCTAGGTCTGATACTTGGCTCTCTCATCAATTCTGTGAGCCTCTGCTACCTTCCAATAAATTCCCTATTCAGATAGAGTTGGTTGCCACCAGGGAACTTTGATCTTACGCAAACTACTTAGGAGGCTCTTCCACACAAGAGATGAAGAGGGCCTGAACTACGGCATTGGTAGGGAGGATGGAAAGATCAGATAGATAGATAGATTGATTGATTTAGGTGTCAAAGAGGAAGAGTTCCTGGTACAAGGTAGGTACTCAGTAAATATTTGAATGCATGATAGAATAACAGATAAAATTACTCCTAGATTTCTGGTTTTAATAAGCGGTCAATTTTGTTGCTATTATGCAGAAGAAGGAATAAAAGATGAATGAGCATTTTTTGAGAAAGCTGTTTTGGAGTTTCAGGTCCCATATAAAGGACTCAGATGAAAACTTCTAGAAGACATTTGGATATAAATATTTTGACTGAGCATTTAGATTTAGGAGTCATCAAATACAGTCATAACTGGAGCCATACAAAAGTGGATACGGTTACCCAGGATAAATATCTGCAGGGTAAGAAGAAAGTCTGATGATGAGGACTTAGGGCAGAGGTGGAGGAAGAGCTCATGAAAGAGAAGTAAAAGGAAAAATGTGACTATAGCCAAGACAGGAAAAATGTAATCAAGGGCATCAAATTTGTAGGGAGTTAAATAAGATAAGGACTTTGGATTTAGCAACAAAGATGTAATCGGCCCTCTTGGCAAGTGTGATTTCTGTAGCAGTGTGAGTATGTGAGCCAGATTGCAGTGTATTAAGAAATGAGACAAAGAAGAGACTTTTCAAAAAGAGGGTGGGGTTAGAAGGGAACTTAGGGCTGCAGGCAGGCTTTTAAAGATGGGAGAGGCTAGAGTATGTTTAAATGCTATGGGAAACTGCTCATAGAGAGAGAGGTTGAAAATCAGAGAGGAAGACAGAGCGAAGTCCTTAAGATGCTGGATGAGTGCAATTCAGAGTTCACATGGAGATGGGACGCCTCTATCATGAAGAAGAGAGAGGCTAGGAAATAAGTATGGGTGGGCAAGATGCTGAGAGAGATTCTGCCTCATGTTCTATAAGTCTTTGAAGGAGAGGCAAGCTCAACTGCAGAGAACCACAGAGAAGACAGTGGA
This sequence comes from Equus quagga, assembly GCF_021613505.1. Classification (NCBI taxonomy): domain Eukaryota; kingdom Metazoa; phylum Chordata; class Mammalia; order Perissodactyla; family Equidae; genus Equus; species Equus quagga. Next base: position 37,928,307 of record NC_060270.1, read on the forward strand.
GTACTCCAGAAGAGTGGTAAATGAGCTGTTACAGACAAATGGAAAAGGAGAGAGTGGGTATATATTGAAGGCTTGCCAAGAATATCTTGCCCAGTTGAGGTTGGAGATCACAAAATTTTAGAGGTATCACTTTGCAGCTAATTGATTTTCTCGACCAGTGCTAAGGAGCTTGGCAGTAGGAGTAGAGAAGGCCAGCAATTGGGCTGACACATGTGTCAGGAGAGTAAGTGGAATGAGAGAGCAAAAGGGTGAGCAAATTTTGAGTGCTGGTGAGAGGTTGGAATGACATCATAATTATAGAATGCAGGCTGGGAAGGATAATGGGTAAGCCAGGGGCCTGCATGAAGGGATGTTAGAAGGTTGCAGATCTGGAATAGGTCACAAGGAAAGTCATGGAATGAGAGAGACAGAAGGAAAGAAGGCTGTGATAAAAGACAGAAAGGCTTTAGAGTTTAAGGTTTCATAGGAAGAGTAATTCCGGGTGATAAAAGGATTAAGGCATGGCCTTGTGTGTTACTGCAGTGAGTAGGGATGAAGATCTGTTGATTAGAGGTCAAAATAATGTGAGGCTAGAGCAAAAGGGATGGATCCCATATGCTGAAATGACCCAGGATAGTGGCAGAAATCAAAATTAAAGAGCAAGACTGAGAGTCAGATGTCAAATTTGCTAATAAACAACATTGTGAATGATAGGTATAAGGAAGTCACAGCTGAGAAGTGGAAAACACAACAAACTAGGACATTAGGGTAACGTTATTCCTATGTCTCAGCAAGCAGCCCTTCCCTGATTGCTTTGTATTTCCTGACTTGATAGAAGGCTTCAGAAGACAGGGCCTGTCTCATTTATGTATTAATCCCACAGCTCCTTGCCCAATGCTTGGCGACAATTGGAAAGAAAAGACCATAAAATCTCTTTACTATAGAAAATGGTGATTCTTTCTTCCCGTTTACACAGTTCTTAGTACTTGCCATGCCTATGACTTCCTCTATCACACTATATAGAATTTATCTGTTCACACGTCTGCTTCTCCCACCAGTCAACAAACTTTGAGGACAGGGACTGTCATATTCGTTATTGCAATCCCAGCAGGAAACGTTCTGCCTGATCCACGTTAAGGACTCCAATATTTGCCAAATAAATAAATGAATGAATTAAATCTGTTATTAACTATCATTCCCGATTAAGCACCATTGCCAAGTAGTGTGCTGAGTGCTTTTGCATTCTACTTCAATCCTCACAACTAGCCCAAGTGGGAAGAGGGGAAACGGAAGCTCAGAAAGGTTAAATATCTTGCCCAAAGACACACAGGTAGTAAATGTTAAAGCTGGCATTTGAACATAGTTGAGTTCAAAACCTATTTTCACATTATGTTGCTACCAAGACTAGTGTAAGGGTAGTAAGTAGGACTTTTCAGAAAAGCAGGTTTAGTGGAAGGCTCCACAGTGTTAACTTTATCATTAGGGCAATGATTCCCAAGGGCTTTTTCTTTATGTTGCCATGTGTGCTAGTCCTGTGTCCTCTGAGAAGCAGATGGCAAGATGAGATCAAACATGTAAGGATTTTAATAAAAATGTGCAAAGTAATGCCCTGTGAGGGACAACATGGAGGGAGAGAGCCAGAGAAGGCTGGGAGAGCCATTAGGTCCTAAAAGCAAGTGAAGGAGATAGGGCAGGATTGGATAGAAGCATCCTCCGTTGCCATGTGGTCTAATGAGGGTGGACAAAGCAGGAGAGTCTTGGAGCCAAAATCCACCATCAGAAGAGACTGGTCTCCCAGGAACAGGTGTGCCTTGGTATCCCTGCCATGGGTCATTGGCTGGGAGCAGCTGGTGGGAGGCGTGGCCTCAGTGCAAATGCAAGATGGATTTTGAAGCTAACACCTGGGGCTTTATTGGTCACTTATGCTCCCTGTAGTTGGAGGTCAGGCTGCCGCACCTTGCTAGAAAGCTTCTTGGAGAAATATTACTATTTTGCCTCCTCGGTTTACCCACCTGCGGGCACCGAATTCCCATAAAGCTTTACTGTCATTGGTATCACCCACCAAATCTCAGTAGAATGGAGTTTGTGTGTTAATGTGATCTTTTCCTCTTTCCATTTGGGCAAGATGCCTCCCTTTATCACATTTCCTCTAAATAAAAAGATATGAGTGCTCTAAGCCTTGACTCTTTGATTCCTCTCTAGCACTTTGGTTATTGTACGTATGTTTCAATTATCATGTTTATCAAACTATGGCTCAAAAATCCTGTCTTAAGGTCTATTTTCAACAGCCTTTTGTATAGCTATAAAAACCAGAATTGGTGCTTTTGTTCACTAGAATATTAAGCACCTCTGTGATGAGTAAGGTATTGGAAGACAAAAATGAACAAGCGATTGTTCTAGGATTGGTTAGTTTGAATAATTCTGGCAGGCTTTGGGACATAGGGGCTGTTCTTAGTCATCTAGTACCTGGCCCCTGGGTGATTTAAGGCAGGGGAAATATTGGTTTGGTGTGTAAAGGAGGTGGTTGGGGGTATGGACAAGGGGTTGCTTGGTTTATATACAAAATGTGGGCTCACTGACAAACTGTTTGACTGTCTCTAGAAATTAGCTAGTCCTGGGAGGGGCAGTCTCCCCCCACCCAGCAAGGTCCCCTAAAGATGTCAAAACATCATAAAATATAGAAAACAAAAAAGACTCCAACGTAATTAGAAGGAAACCAGCCTTTTCTGTTTTCTCAATCTCCACTAACAGTTAATAAATAGCAGAGAAGCAGAAGGCAGGTTTAGCTCACTTTTTCCTTCATTCCATTAAGAGTGCAGGTGATTTTTTAAAGACAAAATTTAAAGTACAAGAGGCTTCTATTCTTTACCCATGGTCCATGGTTCTCCATATAAGCCAACAAATACTTTTTCTTTTTGAGGAAGATTAGCCCTGAGCTACCATCTGCTGCCAATCCTCCTCTTTTTGCTGAGGAAGACTGGTCCTGAGCTAACATCCGTGCCCATCTTCCTCTACTTTTTTTTTTTATGTGTGGGACACCTGCCACACCATGGCTTGCCAATCGGTGCCATGTCTGCACCCAGGATCCAAACCAGCGAACCCCGGGCCCCCAAAGTGGAATGTGTGAACTCAACCGCTGCACCACTGGGCCAGCCCCACGCCAACAAATACTTTTAATTCTTTCAACTCCGCCCCTGCTATTGCATGTTGCATTTTTGTTCTGAACCAGCTGCATGGAGAAGGAACTGTGTTGACCCTTCCAAAACATCCCCAGTATCTCATGTCCTTAGAACAAGCCTGTAAGGTGAGTATTTTGACTGTATGTCCTAGAATGAGGAAAGTATGGCCTGGAGAGGTTAAATGGCTTTATGGCAGACCACTGGTTGGCATTAGGTTTTATGAAGCCCATGCACTTTCCAGGTGTGGCTACAGAGGAATGAAGCCAAATGAAAACACCTTTAACATTTGTTATTTAAGAAGCACTCCAACTTTCCATTTTATTTTGATGGCACAATTTTAAAACAAAGCATAGAAAGCTAAACATTGCATGTGCTTCTGTAACGTCTGTCTTTTCAGAATTTTACTTTTGCTAATGTAAAATCAGACATTGCCTCTCCAGTAATTAACAGGCCCTCTCTCTGACACCCAAAATGAAATTTCTTAAGTTCTTCACTCTCAATATTACCGTAGGGGTACTTTTGAGAACCAAATCAAAAGAACACTAGAATGCCAAGGTTATGGATCACTTTCTGGTACTTAAAAAATTTTTTTTTGAATAGGTAACACTTCCACGTGGTTCAGACTAAAAAACTGATTATATACATATTTATATATAATCACATCTAATTATGAGCATGCAGTGAAGTTTCCTTTTTCTTATCCCTCAGCCACCATTTCCTTTCCTCGGACACAATGTTGTTAGTTTCTTGTTTATCCTTCTAGTTACTTTATATACCAGTAAATACACACATGTATTTATATGTATTTTTCCCCCATCCTTTTTTGCACAACTACTTGGATATATTTAAAATAAAACAAAACAACAATTTTTTGGTAAACAAAATTTAATACAACCATACAGTCAAGTAATAATGGTTAAAAGACATTTTATTAGATACAACTTTTAAAAAATTAAAACTATGCACAAAGTCTATTTAAACAAGACATATAAGGATTAATGTGCTACAACTGAATTGAGAACAAAGAAATACAAAGCACGTTTTTTTTTTCACTGTGAAGACTCTGGAGCCTCTAACTGAGAGCAAATGACATTTGGCTACCACAAGTCTGTACAAGTTGTAAAGTATGTTATACTTTTGCTCAACTCTGTAACTGTGTTGTCTTAGATAGCTCCAGAAACTCTCAACAAAAATTTAAATAAAGAAGCTGCAGGGAGGGGTGATGGGAAAGGGAAGAGTAAGAACTTTTTCAAGAAAGATAAATGAAAAGGCCTGTAGGGGAAGAGGAAATAGTACATAAGAATGGAACAAAACTAAGTCGACATTAGATGTAGATATTGTAAATGGTGTTTACAAGGGTTTAGTCAATGTAAGATAGATGTTTTTCTGAATATCTTAAAAAGCACCTTGGTATCAAAAACAAACAAAACCCAAAATATAATAAAACTCCTAACACCCAACAACCTTTCTTTAACGTTTGCATTCTGCCAAGCAACCACCCGGTTGGTGCTCATTAAACAATTTAAAGAGGGAAGTTTATTTACTCTATAGGAAACAAAATGAAACTTACCTAAGGTAAGCCTTATTTAGATTGAAAAAAGTGAAAACGGCACTAGAGAACTTAAGGCACATAAATTCTGATGCAGTTATTTTGAAAACATGAAAACAAATTTGTTTCTTTGGAACAATATATAAAATAAGTTATGACTACTGTTTAAAAAAAATTATGATGATCACCTTTAGCACTAAGTAAATTTAATATCTAAGGAAATCACACAAATGTAAAACATTCATAAAGACATTTAAAAATGTCTGAAGTATGTTGAAAATGTCTCTGGAATTATCAGTTCACACTTCTGGCTCAAGTGGTTTCTGGTGCCTAATATTAGATGTGACAGTAAGTATAGCTAGCTCGTCAAACCTACTGCCTTACACATCAACCCAATTGCCCCGTTCTGGCTCCTTGGTACGGTGAATTTATTTAACTGAAAAGAATAATGGGGTGAGGTGATGTAAACCTGACTTTCAATATATAATGCACAACAAATTCTAATAAGGCCAAAATTATGTTGAGGTTAACTAGTGTCTTGAGTTTATTAAAAAAGGCAGTCCATAGGAAGCCTTTAAGAGATATGATCTTATCACTTGGCACCGCATAAATAGCAATCTCTCCTCTTTGAAAATACAGTCTGGAGTAGATGATGTCTTTTCCAGGTATAAATCTCAAGACAAAAGGCACACAAACAACTCAACCTCTCTCTTTTCATGTATGGGTTCTCACAGCAATTCTTTTTAAAAAATCTATTGCCATATCCAGACAACAGGAAAAAAACATACCTGGTTTGCATATTGACAAAAGTAGTATCATTGAACCTTTGTCTTTCCTGAGTTTCAAAAAGGGTATATGACAGTAGAGATATATAAGCAATTCATATTCACTACGAGAAAATGTATCAGTCCATAAAACATTTTCATCTTTCTAAATATAAAAAAATGAATGTTCCACCACTGCCATGTGTGAAGCCCCTTCACCAAATTAAATTTACTCTAGAATCGTGAACTGAAGGTTATTTAGTTGTGGCACTTTAAACATCCCAAATACGCAAAAATGACAAGTTAATACCCTCCCTGAGTATTTACATTATTTTTTCTTAACACCTGGTTTAAATGGAGTAAATAGCTATATTTCAGTCATCTAGGAAAAAAAATGTTACTGAAAATCCAATAGGCTACCATTTCATCCCTGTGTAGTAAAGTCAGTGGGAAGATTAGAGTAGAAAAGGAAGGTCTTCTGTTGTAAAAATTAGACCGCTTTATAGCTCACTCACATATAGGAACACATGAAAAGGACTAAAGTTCATCAAAAAAACAAACCCCAAACTGTACTTTTCTGTTGATCCACAAAACATACCCTTGAATTCCCTTTCCCACTGAGGTATCACAGCTGGGTACAGCAAACTCCTCTCTACCTCCAGTTTGTTTTCTGATCTTATAAAACTGTGTGTATCATATAGATTCTGACTATACCCAACCTATACTAATTAACAGTCATTATGTACTCTCAAATGTAAAAAAGTATTCTAGAAATGCCCAAATAAAAAAATCTTCTGGAACTGAATTTAATAAGGTCAACTAATTTTTACTTTATGTGCTTTTTTTCTGATCATCACAAACTGATAAAATCCTTGCTGTTTGTATATATCTGTGTACATAACCATACTATCTAGCTACATATATACACATGTATATACAGACATACTAACCCAAAGGCTTAGATGAGCATCACCTGTCAAAAGAAAATCTTCTCAACTATGTGATGACAGTATGAATATAATCTAACACCAATTTGGTTGATAAATCCATTTTGCTATACTATTTATACCCTGAAATTCTTTTCTATTTTATCAAGGCCAACACCATTATTTATCAAAAATCAGTAAAGGAAGATAAGTAATTAAAGGAAATTAAAATATCAGTTGGGTAGCTTTAAAAATTGCTACTTTAATTTCATAGGATTCAACCTAAGTTCTTGATGGCCTACTTAATTTATGCAGTTTCAAATCATGTAGAGAAAAAAATTAAACAATGTTGGTATAAGGTCTATGTTTAAACAAATTCTATCTTGCAGGATTTCATTTCACACTTACCACAACAAACACAAGAATATTAAAAAGAAATGTATAACAAAATACAAGTAAATAGTTAATAATTTTACAATAGACAAAAGTACTAGAATACAAGTTATCTTCAGAAAGATTTTTTTGTGTGAAGTGTCTGTATTTATGGATGGGCATGATCTTACAAACATACATGAAAATAACAAGTATCATTTGTATAATCCTCAGCATTTACAAAATACTTTGCTCAAACATTATCTCATACCACAATGAATTTCGGAACTAAATAGGTTCATTATCTACAAAAGGTATAATGCAGAAGTAGATGTTTATTCTAAAATTAAAACAAGTATTCCAATTGTACCTACAATTGTCTTTCAATTAAAATGATAAATTGTTTTCTGAATTCCTCTCATAATTATCACAAAAAAGTACATATCATTTCAGATTATTATTTGAAAAATAAAAATTCCCTAAAAATTTGTAAGTTTTTTAGAGTTTTCCTCAGAATTCAGATTCCAGCTAAGCATTAAAGCTGATGGTTTATTTGAAAACTCTGTATCATTCTAAGATAAGAAAAAAGAGTAGTTTATCAGTGTTAGGTTTTTGATTACTACTCTGGTTTTTAACAGGAATCTGGTGACGCTATAATCACATATTTGCATCATCTCTCTTATGACAAGGAGTATGTAATTATGATGTGAGACGACAGTACTGCCTGGGAAGTAGAAATACAGCAGGCTACCTGGAACATCCCTCAAATGTAGTAAATTATATCTGTCCACCCAGGAATAACAATAATCACTTATCCTGTAGTTCCTGCCATTCCATTTGCCTTAGAAAAAAAACTTGACATTCCTCCCTGAAAACTAGTAAGCTTTATAAATTGGAGTTGAAAAATCTAGACAAAGGCAATCTTGTACAGAAGCTTCAGACTGTTGATCAATACTTTACACAATGGGTACTGAATGAAAGATTTATCTTAGGAGACTGCAACCACTCCTGTTGGTTTTTTCAGATTGCTAATTAGAAAAATGGACCCACGGAGATAGGTGGTCCCTGCTTTATCCTTTAAAGGCAACTTAATAGTAGAGATTCCCAGGATTCTTAGCTGTTCACAAGAAAGTAGGATAACCAGGGAAGAGGTCCTCACCCAAAACACCATACTAATGAGGTCAGCCTCTACTGGACTAGGGAGAAAATCTGTCCCTGTATTTCTCAATACTGCAAAACGGATTTCAACTCTTCTGCCAAGTTCAAGAAAAGGTGCTTCCTCTGAGGATTTAGAGATGATACATAAAGATTTTGAGAGCCACAGTGGGTCATTTTCCCTCCAATGGTCTGAAATACTTCTTTCTTGGGAATTAACCTGTAATTCCAATCCTCATTTTACTTGCTTTTGTATCTTCTACTCAACCTCCTCCCAAAGTATATATAAGATAGAAATTCTAAGAATGAAGTCATAATAATTCAGTATTTTATGATATTCAAATTGTTCATTACATTTTTATCAATTACAGAAAAAAAACCTCCAATAGAATTAATCAGTTTGGATATATTTTTAGTGACAAAGATCTTTAAAACTGATTTTGCCACCCTTAGAATGCATTCTAAGCATTCTAAGCATTATGTGATTCAACCCAAATGAAGCCTTAAGTCAGGAAATTTTCTATATATATATGACAAAATAAAAAATATACAGTCTTGCAGATAAACATACATAAATGAAGAGACCATTCACAAATTCCTAAAAGTTATGCAGGCAGACATTATTTCCTACTCCACATAGGTTTCTTACAAATACTTACAAAGATACACTCTCAAAGCCCAAGCAACAACCACTATTACCTTCAACAACAACAACAAAATTTTTTCAATTACAGGAAAGGCTTTATTACAGTTTGAAAGATTGATATTTTGGGGATAAAGTCACCACAATTATTATTTTTACTTTTTTGTGCATATCGCACAACGGAGATATGTCAAGTTCCCACTCTGGAGTTTTTAAAACCTCTCATCTTGGATGGGTGTGGCTTCTTGGGTGAGGTATCCTGGCTTTAGAGCTTAAAGCATTTCTCATTGTATCTATGAATAGTCACACAGCCATGATAGGACACTGGCCTGGGCATTGCAGCCACCCCTGTGATGATACTTGTTGCAGGATCATAACAGAGAATAGTGTCTGTGGCTTCTCCATTTTCCCGTCTTCCACCCAGGATATATATTTTACCATTACACACAGACATACCACAGTTTTCCTGTTTAACCAAATACATACAAAAAAAAAAAATTAACTGTTGAAGGTAAGGGATTTGGTAGCAAACTGAAAAGTAAAATAAGACACACTTTAACACAGCCAAAAAACGGAGACATGAAACAAGCTCCCCTTTGCCCAACTCCTGCTCTGTGTGTGAGTGCTAGATAATTCTGCATAGGTGAAGTAAGAGTTAAGATAGAATATATGTTAGTAATTGGTGTCAAGATGCAGGAGGTGAAGTGGGTGTGGGGGACTGAGAGAAGGGTTTTAACTTAATGGTAGTTGAACAAAAACATCTTTGAAGAGCTTGGCTTGCTTCTTCTATTCCAGCAAGGTTCTTTATTATAGAAAGTGGCTATTACATGACCAAGGAGTAGGAACATTATTCATTATATGGGATTACACATAAATTGAATGAATGAATGAGAGAAAGAGTTATAACCAAATTAACAAAGCACTGTCATTAGGGGCTTTGGCTGGGACACAGAAACTCCCTAAATAACATTTTACAGTTAACTTTCCACACAATGGGATTCTTAGCTAAATTTTACTCTTCTCTGTCAATAATATATAAAACAAATAGTCTTGCAAGGATGAGAGTGATTCTTCAAAGAAAGAAATTATACTAAAATTGTCTATTAGATGGATCTGGTTATCCTGCAGGTCAAATATTCTTCTATCTATATTTGACTTTAATTCAGAAAGTTACTGCATATCATTATTCTGTTTCCACATAACCAACAGTGAGATGGGTTCTGCCAATGAGTAAAATAAACATTTCTACTTGACCAGATTTGCCATATATAAATTTTGCTCTTGTAGAAGAAATTAAAACTTGGTTGACTTATATAATAGAGGACAGTAGCTTCAAGTCTAAAAGAATTAGTACTTAAAAATGCCTCTATTAGTTTATATACACCCAGAATTGCTTGGTCCATTATCATTAATGAATGACAAACTTTTATGCAGCATAGCACCCATGAATTGTACCAATTATGTGCCAAACTATAACATTTTTCATCTAAGGCATAATAAGCTCTTTCTATAAATTCTAAAAGTTCTAAATAAAACAGAAAAAAAATCCCTCGTTTTCAGGTACAAGCTAGCTCGCACTACTGAACCTTACAGTCATTTTGATGATGATTCTTAAACTATATAATTATAGGATCTTGTTATTAACATCATTTCAGATAATAATGCTCAGAATTAAATGAAGCAAGCAACCTTAAAAAGTTATTCACTCAAATAAGGAAATCACTTGTACCAGATATAGTAGTTTATTTCATTCTATGAGAATCTCAAGAGTAATAGCAGCTTACTAGAAAAACAATCTATCAACACATCAAGTTTTAATGTTATTTTTCAAAACTGAAATGAAACACAATCCTAATTTATTTTTTAAAATCCTCTCTTTAATTATTATTTATAATGCTTAAATGTTAAAATGCCAACAATGAAGAAAAAGAATCAGATTTCTTTTAATTCATCATTCTAAACTTTAATGACATTTTAAATACCTGGTCTACTGAACAAGGATAAAAAAATCTTCATCATTGACTTAAAAAAAAATTCCCGAATTTTTTAAAAGATGTTCCTGATGAAAGTTAAAAAGCAAAATATGTTTAAAATAGCAAGTTGTGGCTTTTAGGAATTATGCAAAGTCAAGAGGCATGGAAATTGATGAGGGTCAGACAGAAAAGGGCTGGATCCATTAGGACTGCAAAAAAAGAGCTCATTTTTTCAGCCCCTTTTTGTTGTTCAATATTCGAAGCATTTTAAAAACATAGCCTTGGACTCAAATAACTGTCTACCATGAAATTACAGTTAATTTATGTTTCTTCATTGATTAACATTAAAAAGGCAGGCAAATACTTACAGGTGCTCAAAAACTGCTTATCAATAATGTATACATAGATACAATTAAAGGTACTGGCAGTAAGAATGAGCCAGGGGAGAAAAGATAATCTCAGAAATCTCAGTATTTTTTACTTCAAGAGATCTGATATATAATACTAGATATGGACTTCAATGATTTCTCTTTGTTATAATACATTTAATATACTTCTGATCTAAATGTTTTTCCTTGAAATTTCTGAAGTCAATGTTAGTCACTACTTAATTAGGAAAAATGTACCCTGTTGTTTTTTCTTAGTTTTATCTCAGTCATTTAGTTAAAGACATATTCATTGCATGCCCTGCATTACGCTACATGCTGGCAATTATCTTCCTAAGCTCTGTTATTGTTTTATACAATATAGCCAAGTTCTAAATGTACAGTAATTCTTAGCGAAAATACATTTTACTTTAAAATATTCACTGTAATAAACCAATAAAGAATAGCTTTGATTAAAAAATTTAGGGGCTGGCCTGGTGGCATAGTGGTTAAGTTTGAGTGCTCCACTTTAGCAGCCCAGGGTTTGTGGGTTTGGATCCCAGGTGCAGACCTACATACCACTCGTCAGGCCATCCTGTGGCGGCGTCTCATATACAAAATAGAAAAAGATGGGCACAGATGTTAGCTCAGTGACAATCTTCCTCAGGCAAAAAGAGGAGGCTTTGCAACAGATGTTAGCTCAGGGACAATCTTCCTCAAGCAAAAAGACGAAGGTTGGCAACAGATGTTAGCTCAGGGCCAATATTCCTCACCAAAACAATAACAACAACAAAACCCCCAAAATAAGAAGTAAGAGTAAGCACTTGTCACATGGTGAATGTGAACATAACGTGAGTTCTTATGTGGTAGAGTACACTCTCACCTCTACAGAGTTTGAGATGGTCATTTCTAGGAGATGCCACTGAGCTAGAGAAACGTGGTCCATTTTACTTAAATGTGATACAAGAGGGACAGAAGATTATATTCCCTCTGTACCATAAAGCTGAAGATCCTATTATGTCCCTTTCATCAGTTGAGGCAATGTTGCTCTGAATACATTACTAATTGCAGACTATACCTCAATATCAACAACTTTAGAAAAATGGTGTCTCTTACTCAAACACTATTCATTATCCTTACAGTCTACATCTCTTACATATCTGGCAGATAAGATTGTCTTAAACTCAGGTCCCTCTGTTACTTCACTCTCTTATTTGTTTATTTAATAAATATTTACTGAGCACCAAGAAACAGAAGATACATAAGAGATGAATTATAAAAAATAGTATCCTTAAGAAGACTGAATTCCAGTATAGAAATAAACATTTATACCCATAAGGGAATATATGGCTGCCATAATAGATGTGTAAGAGCAGTGATAGATCAGAAAAAAAGACATCAACTTTACTCAGGGTAACCTCACTTTGTCGAACTCTGAAGTGGTCCTTGAAGATGAATAGAATTACACGTAGAGAAGGTACAAAAGGCATCAGAGGCTAAGAGGACAGCATGAACCCAGGCAAGAACACTTATGATCTGTATAGCAAATGCAAGGAGCAGATATTTAATGTAATTGAGGTAAAGCTGCAGAAAGTGAAGTTGAAAAGGCAGGCGGAGGTCAGACAACAGAAGGCCTAGAATGAAGTGGGAAAAGCTTTGGATTTCATTCCATATGTTTTTCCAATCAGAGGACAGACATAATTAGATTTGTTGGAAAATAACTGGTGGCAAAATGGGTTAAAGAAGCAAGACATTAGAGAAAGGAACACTAGTTAGAATATTATTGTTTTAGTTTAGGTAAGAACAGATAAGAACCTGAACAAAAGCAGGAACCATGGGAATGGAAAAGAACAGGAGAAACTCTGAGGACACAGAACTGATATGCTGGATTTATTCAATTTAAAAGAAAGGAAAATCTAAGAAATTAAGTTTCTAGGTGTGAAATAATAGAAAAAATATATATTGGTTTCTGCCTCCAGTTCCTGACAGAGAGCTCCTAAATCCCATGGAATTTCCTAGGTGATAGGAATGTTTTTCGTTCTAATGAGGCAACTTTTGGTGGGCTCCTGGATGGGAGTTGGTCACCAGAAAGGTCAAGCCATAATTCATCCCCACCCCTCATTTTCTGGAGAGGGGTTGGAAACTGAGTTAATAACTGATCATGTCTACATGATGAGGCCTCCATAAAAATCCCAAAAGTAGAGGATTTGGAGAGCTTCCAGGTTGGCGAACACATCCATGTGTCGGGAGAGTAGTGTACCTCCACTCCACGAGGACAGAAGCTCCTGTGCTTGGGACCCTTCCAGACCTCACCCTATGTACCTCTTCATCGGGCTGTTCATCTGGAGCCTTTATAATATCCTTATTATATAACAAACCAGTAAACAGAAGTAAGTGTTTCCGTGAGTTCTGTGAGCTCTTCTAGCAAATTATCCAACCCACGGTGGAAGTTGTGGGAACCTGATTGATAGCCAGTCGGTCAGAAGTACTGGAGACAAGCTGGGACTTGTGACCGGCATTTGAAGTGGTGGCAGTCTTGTGGGACTGAGCCCTGAACTTGTGGAATGTGACACTAACTCCAGGTAGATACTGTCAGAACTGAACTGAATTGTAAAACACTAGGTGGAGACGGAGAATTGGTTGAGGTGGGAATAAACCCATGTATCTGGTGTCAGAAGTGTATGGGTGTGAGTATGGGAGAAACAGAGTTTTTCCAGTCACTAGGTTGTTTGGGAACAGAAAAAGTAGGTTTGAGGAAGAAGGTGAATTCTGTTTTAAGTTTGAAGTCTTGGAACATCATGCAAAATATCAAACAGGCAATTGGAAATTTGAGTCTGGAGCACAGGAGAGAGGCTTTAATGGAGATAAAGACTTGACGCCATCAGTACTGAGCAGTAAATGCGATCACTCATAACAGAATAAAAAGTGAGAAGAGGGCAAGGGAAAGAGGCTCAAGGAATACCCATGTTTAAGGGTTGGGTGGATAAATAAGAGAAGATAAATGAGACTGAGGAGATCATTAGTAACGACCTTTGGAGTACAACATCTCTAGAGTGGTAGAGGTAGAACCAGATTTCCAGCATCAGAACCATCAAGCATTTTGGTGGTGGAAGGAGGCTAGAACCGTGAATCAGAAGGCTGAGGAAGGGCCTATCTGGGGGCAGGGGTTGGAGGGAGAGTAGGAGTACAGGTGGAGTGTGTGGATGAAGAAGATCTGAGCACAGCCATCTCTTTTATAACAAAAAACAACAAATTACCTAGCTTCTAACCACAGGAAAAAACGGAAACCAATTTGGGAGCATTTCTTCTCTTTTGAAATATGCAAGGGAGGGATAAGGACTGGAGTAGGATTCTGAAAAAGATCAAATGAAAAAAAACCAACAGGCCAAGTGCAACAGCTACTTCACCATGGGATGGTAAAAAGTAAGTTATTTCAATAAAACAATTCCTTAGAAGGAGTTCAGGACAGATATACCATATAGTTTATGTGGAGTTTTAAAAAATCATGAAATTATTTCAAGTATATGTGAAATATATTAATAGTGAAATCACAGTATATTCATAATGGTCATGTAGTTGGTCCCTCCTAGATTGACTTTTCTTTTGGACTGTTTTATGTTATTACCTGTCGGCTGAATGTATTCTGTACATGCATCCAGTAATCTTCAACTGGATCATAACAGTATATTGCCTTGGTCAGTCCACCAGCAACATAAATCAGGTTGTTTAAGGATACAGCTGTTATACACCTCTTGGCAATAGGGATAGCTGCACGAAGTAGCCAAGAATTGGTTTCTGGATCATAAGATTGAACCTAATGATATACAGAAATATTTAATTAAAATTTCTAAACAAAAATGCAAATTTACTTAATAAAAAGCCTACTAATACATAGAAACATGATTAAAAATCAAACCCCATTAATTCAGAGAATTAAGGGAGGTTGTTAGCTTGATAGTGAAATGTCTGAACTATGAAATTCTCAGAAGAAATGCAAATTTAGTACTTTCAAGCAGAATAGAGTAACACACACAGACTGTTTCCAAGATGAATGGTTGCCAGGTTTTTACTTATGTCCATTAAAATTAATAGTCTAGATTTTTAAAAAGTTGTTTTACATAGGATAACTATGCCTCAATCTGAATACAATTTCTTTACACTTTTAGGGAGTCCTTTCTTCAAAAGAACACAAATAAATCTCAATTCAGCATGCTTTGAATTATGACATTCTGAAATAAAGAATTCTAAATATGTAACATTTGACATTATATTAAAATTTAATTTAGAGAAACAATGAACTGATTGACAAAATTCAGTTAACTACCGCTAAATGAGTTAGGCATGAGACACTTGTTTCCAGACTAAACATGGTATTTTCTGAGGTATCAGGACAGCACATGTTCTTTTGTCCCAGGAGTTTGATGAATGGCAACAACTTTGAGCCATCCTCTATTTACATTACAGAGGTTTCCTTTCCTCTTCTTTGTTCTAAAAAATACTTCTAAGTATGCAGAAAATGACCCAGTTGGAAGCAGTATAATTGTTACTGTGTCTTCCCCTTTGCTAATTTACTTCCCAACTGTGTTTTGTGTGAATAATTTTTTGATTCTCTAGAGTATAGAAGTAAAAGGTTTAAAACAATTTATTTAGTACAAGATCTCAACATTGAGATTAGTCTCATTTCAAAAAGACTGGATCATGCTTTTTACAGAAGGATCTCACTTTAGTAACTTGAAACTGATTTTCTCCCCAAAGTATAAAGTACTAGACAATTTTTAAAAGGCCCCTCACACTAAGGGACCTAGCTACCTACTTGATAAGACTCCAGTATTTTTCTTCTTGCATATTTTATTGGTAATTTCTATAAGAGAACATGGCTTACCTTATCAGAACAAGTATTATCATCAGGTCCTCCACCAATCACAAACAATTTGCCTACACAGCTAGTCACAGCAGGAGAACTCACTGCTTCCTTAAGGGGAGCAACTTCAGTCCATCGATTTGAAAAGGAATCATAACATTCTACGCTGCTAAGTCTGTTTTGCCCATCATAGCCTCCAACAACATATACCTATATGTAAAATACATGGAAAAATCTTAATTATCAAAAGTCTGAATTGTTAACTAGTTGGCTAAAGAATTAAGGGAACGCTCTCCTTTAAAAAGCCCTTGATTTTAGTCCGTTGCACCCCTATGTTCATCGCAGCATTATTTACAATAGCCAAGACGTGGAACCAGCCTACATGCCCAGAAACTGATGATTGGATAAAGAAGATGTGGTATATATACACAATGGAATACTACTCAGCCATAAAAAAGACGAAATTGGCCCATTCACAACAATGTGGATGGACCTTGAGGGCATTATGTTAAGCGAAATAAGTCAGTCAGAGAAAGACGAACTCTATATGACTCCACTCATAGGTGGAAATTAGTATATTGAGAAGGAGATCTGATCGGTGGTTACCAGGGAAATGGGGGGGTGGGGGGAGGGTACGGAGGGGGAAGTGGTGTACCCACAACATGACTAACAAAAATGTACAACTGAAATCTCACAAGGTTGTAATCTATCATAACATTAATAAAAAAAAAAATAAAAAATAAAATAAAATAAAATAAAAAGCCCTTGATTTTTAAATTTTAGAAGCCCTATAATTGCAATATTTTTAGCTCAGTTTGTGAAACTTTTAAAAAATTATCATCCTTTTACCACCATCAAGGAGCCTTTTTAGACATTTTTTTCATAATAGCTCCCTCTTATGAAATTTTAATACATAGATATATTGTATATCTGTTTATGTACTGTATGTATATCTGTGCTTTATATGAGAAACAGTGCGATTTTTTTCACCCCACCCCCACCCCCAAGAACAAATCTTCACCCACTTTGGGGCGATATTGCTCACACTGAGAATTGCATGATTTAGCTTAAATGCTCAAACTCATGGATGATGAAAATATTCAATTATTATAAAGTAATAAAGCTATGAAACTAAAATATTAGGTAAGGATTACTGCATTATGAGATCTTTGAAGGCAGGGCCTATCTTGTTCTTCACTTTAGTCTCTGTAAGTACCTAGAAAAGTACCTGACACATAATGAACTCTACTATATATTTCAAAAGGCTTTCACGTACATTTTCTTTTTACAAATATGAGGAAGGTAAGGCAAATTACTATCTTTGTATGAGAGGTGAACTAATCAACAAGCCATTTATTAAATTACCTAAGCAGAATAATCCATTAAGCATCATGAGATATACACAAAACTTTTAACCTAAAGGAGCTCTCCAGATTAACATCCACAATCATTTTAACCGAGAGTCGTCATCAACTCTTCCCTCCATATCTAATTCACTATTAAGACCTACGGAGTTTTCTTTCACAGCATCTCTCACGTGTCCCTTCCTTTTGTTTCCCACTGCCACCAACCTACCTCAGGGTCCATATCATTTTATACCTCTCAGTTAATCTCCTGGCTCCACTCTAACGCTCTCTAGACCATAAATTAATCTTCTAAAATCACCTCATCAACTCCTTTTAATAGTTCAACAATAAATGCCTAAGGGTGAAGGCCAAACTTCATGCACTGTCATTCAAGTCTGTCTACAATTTATCCTTTTGTGTTCCTCCAGATTTCCAGAGCAGCCACTGCTATCTTGCATTTCTCACATTATGTTAAAATGATCTGTTGGTGGGTTTGTTCTCTCAACGCCATGCAGCTCAGAGAGGTTAAGTAACTCACTCAAGGTAAGGCAGCTGGAAGGCATATGGCAACTGTGGGACAGTGCAGCAATGAAGTCAGGAGAGGCAGGGTTCATACCTAGCTCGGTCAACAATGTAAGATCTTGGGCGGTTTACCTATCCTCTCTGAGACTCAGTCTTAGTTTCCTCAATTTAAAAATATAGACAATAATAGTAACTATCACATAACAGAATTCTGAGGATTAAACTTTAATACTATTCCCTTACATGCATAAATTAAAAAGAAATGCTGTGAGCATCAAGAGAAAAGGCCTCTAAGATTAGGAAAATCTGAGCTTTTGCCCCTCTGTTATCACCATCTGTGTAACCTTGAGCAAGTGACTTGATCTCTTTGGATTCAGTTTCTTTATAAATTGAAAAATTACATTAAATATTCTCTAAGATTCCTTTCTGCTCTAAGATTCTATATTCCAAACCACCCTAGGTTTCTTTAACAGAGAGCATTTATAAATTTAAATAATTTTATAAGCTTGAATTCAGCCTATATTTTAATTTTTAGGATAATAGTTTCCATGGATTGAATACTTGTTGTGTAAGGTAGGAAGAATTCCTTTTACTTCTTGATTTAGTACTTCCAAGTTTTGGGTACCTTCGAGTCAAGTATACTAATATTTATCAAATAAATTTGTGTTCACTAATCCATATACAGTAATTGAGACAATCATTTTCATTACCTTTGTATGTCCAGACTAAATAATTATAATTTTTTTAGTCAGACCTCATCTCTTTCCAATCCTTTATTTTAGCCACCTCTTTCTAGTAATATTTTGTCATTCTTGAGGCATAGCTGCCAAAACTATATATAATATAGAAAGTACTGACAAACCAGTGGTTTTAGAAAATACTCTATTAATATTTTATTTCCATTACATCTATCTTAAGGTGCTCATTATTTCACTGGCCTTGTAGACAGCAACAGCACACTAGATCAACATCCTTAGGAATTAACAGTAGCTTTCACACTGCTTTGAGAAGCTCTGGGATTCTACAGTATAGAGATTTCAAGAAGCCTGTGTGGGGGTGGGGGAGGGGAGGAGGACTGATGGGAGACTGAGTGGGAAGGGTTCCTGGCACCACCTCTGTTTCATTTAGAGCAGTTCTCTTTTCTCATTGGTGGCTCTAAATGTCTCCACAGGAGGACCTAAGAGGCAGCAATCTTTTTAGAAAGGAGTACTAGGGGACCAGTCAAAAACACACGTGCAAGCAAGTATGCTGCTTTTACTTAGATTGGTCACTAACTTGAAGTGGCTTAGGAGGACCTGGCAGAAATGGAGTCAGGGAACGGCTAAAGAGCCCAAGTTAGCCCTTGGTACAACCACTGTATTTTTATCTGTTTTATGCAATGGAGTTTTATATTAGATTTAACTTTTAAAAAGAGGGTGCAGTTGCTTCTAAAAAGTTAGGAAGCCACTAGTCCAAAAGTGATTCTCATGTTCCTAAGGACAGCGAATGGTTCAGAACTAAGTTATATACTTTTAATATTATTTATTAGCTGCAGTAAATAATAAACATTCTTTAAAATATGTTGGAGAGTTCATCTTAACACTTATTTTAAATTTATTTTGTCCCCACATGTACAAATAAAAAAGCTAAAATAACCCTTCTCTAGATAAATATCTCTCTGCCTGACTGCCAGAGTCAGTCAAAGGAACGAGGCTGCTTGGATTAGACATTGGCCTGTTTTCAAACTTGACGCGACTCCTTTGTCTTCCAATGCTTCTTAAGCATTTGGACTCCAGTGGTGCATGAGAAGAGATATGTGCTGCACTGCCGTGAATTCCAAATTGGGAGAACAAAATACCCATTCAAAAGTACAGTGTCAGATTGTTTATGTCTTCAGTTTATCTACTGAGGTTAGAAATGGAAGGAAATACAATTTGAATCCAAAATACTCAGAGGGTGAGTGAAATGAAGGATTCAGCTGTGGTATTTATTTTGGAAATGTACCAGCAAAAGTAATAAAAAGTGGTTTCTCTTACTTTACCAAGGAGGACAGCCATTTTGTGACGCCATCTGCCTTTATTTAGAGAAGCAACTCTGATCCAAATATTTAACTGTGAGTTATAAATCCAGACATCACGGCCATTAATCCTTCCACCTTGAAATGCAAAACAATGCACATACAATAATATATGTATCACAAATGGATCTATGCCCAAGGCATAGCTAATGAAAACACAGGATTTATTCACCCAGTCCCAGAATTCGAGAATTCAGTACAATAAATGAAATAAGGACCCTCAAAGCTTGATGGAAATAATTCTACAGAGCAGATTTAAACTTTGCCAATTGTAATCTTGAGAAATAATAATTACAGGCTCCAAATAATAAAATGCAGAAAATGAATTTTATAAATGTATAAGATTGTCAATTTAGGAGGCAGATATCAGAAGTACCCAAACAACAGAATCATTCTAAAAAGATTTTTTAAAATCACCCACTTTTTAAAAAACATACCATTGTACAAAATAAAGTATGTATTGTTATATTGTTCAATGTGTCCTAATACAGGAATCTGCAAAGCTGGTAAAATTATTTAACCAATTAACTGACTTCAGACCAGAGATACCAGTTATACTTTGTACAAGTCTGTCATTCTATTGTCTGTTTGATTTTAGAGGTAACATATCACATTATTATAAAAGAAGTTCAAATTAAGAATTTTAAGGAAAATCCTCTTTCATAAACTTTGGGGAGAATTTCAGAAAACACAAGTGGATTAGAGATGCTTAATTCTATGTGTGCTTTTCTGTGTTTTACTGTGTTCCTTAAAACAAAGTAAACAGGCATAAGTTTTAAAAATTATACCATATTCTATATGCATTTGAGAACATTTAAAATATGATACGACTAAAGGTCTTTTTTCTTTTTTTAATTAATTTTCTTTTTTAATTAATTAATTTTAGGATGTACATCATATTTTGAATTCTGTGTACATAACATCATGTTCACCACCCGAAAACTAATTATAGTCCATCCCCTCACATGTGAGCCTAATCACCCCTTTTGCCCTCTCCCCTCCCCGCAAAGGTATTTTCTGATGGATCTTTCGTAAGTCATTCTGCATAATCTGGTACCTGTTTTTAAGAGTAGAAAGTCACTCTCGGTTTTATTTGTTATATAAGCTGACCTGCCTAAAGTGGGCGTATCCACTTTCATTGTTTTCATTTGAGACACTGTTATCATTTAAAACAGCCACGCTGTGTTCGAATTAAAAGTAACTACTGTAAGAAATCTTTATTTACCTGAGACAAGAATGTCATTCCTTAGAGCACAGACAGCATACTCTGATTTGGTAAATTCTGGAAGCTTAGCCAAAGACTTCCATTCTCCTGTCACAGGATCATAGCACTCAGTGTAGGGAAGATTAAATCCTCCAACTCGTTCACAGCCTCCAACGACAACTATCACCTCAGAATAGCCAGTTGACCTAAAATAATTGTTAGAAGAATGCATAAATAATAAATTAAAATACCCTCCAGACTGCTTAAAACCCTAAAAATGTATCATTATCACAAAGAAAGTGGAACACTATTATAAACGGTTAAATTTATTCTCTCAGCGTGTGTTAAATAATACAGGCTGCCAATTACTTACTTTGAGGAGAACATTCATGAGGGATTTAGCAACGTCATTTTCCTACAGAAAATTTCTATGGGTATTTTTTTCTATGAGTTTTGCCTTGAAAACTGTTAGCAGGGGCCGGCCCGGTGGCACAGTGGTTAAGTGCACACGTTCTGCTTCGGCGGCCCGGGGTTCGCCAGTTCAGATCCCGGGTGCGGACATGGCACCGCTTGGCAAGCCATGCTGTGGCAGACGTCCCACATATAAAGTAGAGGGAGATGGGCATGGATGTTAGCTCAGGGCCAGTCTTCCTCAGCGAAAAGAGGATTGGCAGCAGTTAGCTCAGGGCTAATCTCCCCCCCACAAAAAAACAAACAAACTGTAAAGCAGTTCAAAGATCCTATGTAACTCAACTGGAACCCTGGTAATATGAAGGATGACTTTCAAATGCAGTTTTGCAGCAGTTCATATATGTATAATAACACAAGGTAAGATAATGCACTTTTTCTAAGTGTAGGAAAATGGTGCTTTTTCATCAAATTACTAGTTCTCAAAAAAAGTAATTCATAGTATAATCTAAGTACCCTTTAAAGGAGTATATGTATTTCTTCAGAAAAATTTTTTTAAAAGATTGGCCCTGAGCTAACATCTGTTGCCAATCTTTTTTTTTTCTTCTCCCCAAAGCCCCCCAGTACATAGTTGTGTATTCTAGTTGTAGATCCTTCTGGTTGTGCTGTGTGGGACACCGCCTCAGCGTGGCCTGATGAGCAGTACTAGGCCCATGCCCAGGACCCGAAGCAGCGAGACCCTGGGCCGCCGAAGCACAGAGCACGAACTTAACCACTCTGCCACGGGGCCAGCCCTCAGAAATTATTTTTTAAGATAACTTTTTAAAAGTTAAGTAAATTAAGGTAATCCAACTCATAATGTTGGGTGGTCACTAAAAATATTGTTAACAGAGTTTATAACAAAGGATGTTAAATGAAAAAAGCAAGATGAAGAATTGTACAGAAGGTCCAATCAATACTATGTAAAAATTGTGTCTGGAAAGAATATACCAAAGCGCTAATTAATGATGCTTATCTCTGATTGTGTGGCTTCCTCCTTTCTAGCAACACAAATTTTCAAAACAATAATAAGCATGGGCTATTTTTAGAGTGGAAAAAACAACTTTTAAGAGGACTAAAAGAATCCTAAGGTTTACATGAATCACTGGCTTCTTTGATTTTGTAGTTTAAATTTAAGATAAAGACAGGAAAAACTAAAAGCTTATCCAAGCTTTTTTGTTGTTGTTCATAAGGCTTAATAGATAGTTTGGAATTTTAAAGTTATTTGGCTTTTATATTTTTTCCACAAATATAATTGAAATGAAAAAGTCTTATAATTGCATTTATGGTTGCTACAATTTTAAGTCTCAAGCAGAAAAATGCTAGCAATTCCTCTTCTCTTACTTAAATGTGGAGGGAAAAAAGATCACAACAGAATATGGATTTGTAGTTTTAGTCAGTGTGATATTTCACAATTATACTAGAAAAAAACAAAATTAAGCAATATTGGTATGTCCCCTTAATAGAACTCCTACATTCTAGCAATATTTACTCACATCTATTTCAACTAGCAATCATTCACCTAGGGGGCTGGCCCGGTGGTGTAGTGTTGAGTTTGTGTGGTCCGCTTTGGTGGCCTGTGGTTCATGGGCCCAGATCCCAGGCACAGACCTACACACTGCTCATCAAGCTATGCTGTGGTGGCATCCCACATGCAAAATAAAGGAAAATTGGCACAGATGTTAGCTCAGGGCCAATCTTCTTCACCAAAAACCCCCCAAAAACAAAAAAACAACAATCATTCACCTTTTCCATGCCAGGCATACTTTTCCCATGATCAAATCAGAAATATATATTGTAGAAAAGAATTTTGTTCATAGATGCAATAAAAATTACTTCTAGGAACCCACCAAATTGTATAATCCCAACCTAGTATTTAGTAAAACATTATCAAAGGACTCATATTATCAATAGTATTTACTATTTTCCAAATAATTCCAAAATGAAAATACTGAAAACAGAGGATAGCACCAGACACTTAGTAGTACAACTACTGACTAAGTTATCCTTTTTCTGTGGAAGTACCATTTCCTAAAATCACAATGGAAATACCTCTAAGACAAATGCATGTGATCTTCCTCAAGGCCTTATTTATTGATTGACCAAAACAAAAATTGCTAAGTACTGTCACTGGGGTTCAATCACCCCTAATTATTTTAATGTAAAATCAAGGTAATTATTATATATTATAGAATTTTGTTTTATACTTTTGTCATATCATTTTTCTTGTTTTATACTTTTCCTTTGCTTGAACTTGCTTGCCTTTTTCAAGACTTCTTAGCCCAATCAACATATATTGTTGGTTTTTGTCCACTGGAACAAGAAGAGACAACAGCATGAAAAGTTAATGGCTAAAACATTTAGTCCCACTAAACAAAGGATCATTTCAGCATCTACTGGAACGTGTATTTATCTGAAAAGATCAGCAAAATATTGGCTTTGCCTGTACTGAAGGTCTTGTTTTGTTTTTTTTTTTAAGATTGGCACCTGGGCTAACAACTGTTGCCAATCTTCCTTTTTTTTTTTTAAAGATTGGCACCTGGGCCAACAACTGTTGCCAATCTTCCTTTTTTTTTTAAAGATTGGCACATGGGCTAACAACCGTTGCCAATCTTTTTTTTTTTTTTCCTGCTTTATCTCCCCAAACCCCCCTCCACCCCCACCCCCGTACATAGTTGTATATCTTAGTTGCAGGTCCTTGTAGTTGTGGGATGTGGGACGCCGCCTCAACGTGGCCTGACGAGCGGTGCCACGTCCGCACCCAGGATCCGAACCCTGGGCTGGCCAGTGGAGGCCTCGAACTTAACCACTTAGCCACGGAGCCGGCCCCTGAAGGTCTTATTTGTAACCAAATGGCTTTTAACTTAATTAGAGACAAGTCTGGTGTTCTCATTAGAGACTGTTAACCCAACAGAGTAGTTATTTTTATTTCTTGAGCTTGGAAAATACTTATCTCAGGCAGGGAGATGATTGCCTTAAAGGAAATAAGTTACTCCAGCCTGTGAAATGAATACAAGAAACCTCAACTAAATTGGAGTCTGCACGGCTTTGCAGGGGGAGCTCTCACATCCTATCATACATCATACTTCCTTGATTACTCCAGACAGGAAGAGATGGAGACCGGCATCTTCCACAGGAAGTAAAACTACTTTACTAGTGAAGGAGACTTCTCTCCCCATGCAGCAAAAACCCAGCCAATGAGAAGTGCTGCAACTTGGCCAATGAAAAGCTGTTGCCACCTGGAACTGTGAATTTCCCCCAATGGACTTTTATTTAGAACAGCCTCTCCCTACTCCCCCTTTTTTTCTATAAAAGCAGCTCCCCTCCTTCCTTTTTGGGGATTTGCCTATGGTTTGCCATAACACGCACATCCTGAATTGCAATTCTTTTGGCTATTCCCGAATATATTCATTTTGAGGGTAAAATAACAGGTGATTTTGCCTTTGATGTTGACAAGCTGAAAACAGTAACTAGAACAAAAAGATAGTCAAGATGATAGCGTAGGATGAATAAAATTCTAAATACCAATGCAATCTCTTTTTTAGAGTGAATGTTACTTTATTTTATTAATCCTTTAAAGTCAAAATTCTGATTTTCTGCTGTGACAAAATGACAACTATTTGCTGCTTTACTGTTAAGGCTCACTATTCGTTCAATAGTGAAACAATAGGAAAGGCAGTGTGTTTCATATAGTGGAAAGCTGGAAGAGAGAAGGGAGAGACATTAGTGATATAGTCTATTCACCATTCTAAGAGTCAAAAATATCTGAAAACCAAGCCATCAAACCAAAACAGAGATATGAGACTTTAAGCCCCAGAGAGACTAAATGGCTCTCTAGTCTGTAAGATATGACAGTTACTAAACTCAATGTATTAATTTATCTAAAGAAAGAACTGTATATTAAAAGACAGGATTGGTCAGCCCCAAAAGCAGTCAGTAAATGAATGAATGAAAGAGTAGATAATAAGCACAGAGGCAAACATTTCCTGTACCCATTCAATTTTTGTCTAAAGGAAAGAGAATCTTAGCTAACTTGAACATTGTTGGTCCTTTGGTGAGAATATTTTTATGGTGGGTGAGACTGCCTCAAGCCATAACTAGGTGAGAGGATTCTGGTCCTAAAGATCTGCTAAATCCCTTTGTTTGGATTCCATGCTTGCCAAGCAACCTTTGAAAACTTTGGCTTCCCCTGTAGTGACCTGCCCATAGTAAGAGACTATGCTGACAGACTGACCTAAAATATCTAGTCTGTTTGACAGTTCCATTTCTCTTTCTTTTTTTTTTTGTGAGGAGACTGGCCCTGAGCTAACATCTGCAACCAGTCCTCCTCTTTTTGCTTGAGGAAAAGGGGCCCTGAGCTAACATCTCTGCCAAGCTTCCTCTATTTTGTGTGTGGGACACTGCCACAGCATGGCTTGATGAGCGGTGTGTGGGTCCATGCCTGGGATCTGAACCTGTGAATGCCAGGCTGCCAAAGCGGAGCACGCAAACTCAACCACTGTGCCACCAGGCTGGCCCTCCATTTCTTATAGCAAATAAATATATATAGACTAGAAGATAATGAGTTATCAGTCTCTCATAGTAAATGTTAAATTTGCCCCAATAGTCTATTCTTACTGTATCAAAAGAAAAAACACGTTTCTGAGCCTAGAGGAATTACTGGATCATGGTGAATTCATCAATATAAATGACCCCCTATAAGCTATGCCACATAAACCTTATAGCTTTCTAAACTTGGTGAGGACAGAGGCTTTCCATCTGAAACTGGAATAGGCAGAATGGGTTCTATAAGGCAATGGCTGTACTGATCAAAAGACACAAAATGTTTACTTCCCCTCCCTGCCTCCCCGAAGCCCCAGTACATAGTTGCATATTCTAGTTGTAAGTCCTTCTGTGTGAGCTGCCACCACAGCACTGCTACAGACAGACAAGTGGTGTGGTTCTGTGCCAGGGAACTGAACATGGGCCACCAAAGCAGAGTGCACCAAACTTTAACTGCTAGGCCATCAGGGCTGGCTCTTAAAATGTTTGCTTTGTCCTTAGGTTCTACAAGATAATGACTCCTGTACCCTTTTAATACATCCCCTTTTTATGCTTAAACTGGTGAGCTGGTTTTTTTCTTTTTTTTTTTTTTTGAGGAAGATTAACCCTGAGCTAACTACTGCCAATCCTCCTCTTTTTGCTGAGGAAGACTGGCCCTGAGCTAACACCTGTGCCCATCTTCCTCTACTTTATATGTGAGACGCCTACCACAGCATGGCTTTTGGCAAGCGGTGCCATGTCCTGACCTGGGATCCGAACTGACAAACCCCAGGCCGCTGAGAAGCGGAATGTGCGAACTTACCTGCTGCACCACTGGGCCGGCCCCCAGGTGAGCTGGTTTTAATTACTTGTAATCAGAATTCTGATAGAGTTCAATGGATTGCAGGAAAAAACACCTACAAATAGTTTTCAGACTCAGGAAAAGATGCCCAACCTTCCACATTTAAAAAGAAATGCAAATTAAAATTATAAGATACCGTTTTCACTTTCCAGAGTAGCAATGATTTATAAAAGTAATAATATGCTGTGTTGGCAAAGGAGTGGAGAAATAGGTACTTTCATATTTTTGGATGAAATGTAGATCGGAAGACAATTTTTACAGTATCTAACAAAATTAAAAATGCACATACCCTATGACTGAGGATTAAGCAATTTCACTTCTAATAAGTCATGCTATAAATTGCCAGTATATGTATGCAGACATATGTACAAGCATATTCACTGAGCATTGTTTGCAATGGCAAAAATCTAGAAACAACCTAAATTGTTCATCATTAAGAGATAGATCAAAAAATTATGGTATCCAAAAATGGAGTACTGTACAGTTCTTAAAAAAGAATGGAATTGAAAATTCCTGGGGCTGGCCCAGTGGTACAGTGGTTAAGTGTGCACATTCCGCTTCAGCGGCCCGGGGTTCGCCAGTTTGGATCTCAGGTGTGGACACAGCACCGCTTGGCAAGCCATGGCGTGGCAGGCATCCCACTTATAAAAAAGTAGAGGAAGATGGGCACGGATGTTAGCTCAGGGCCAGCCTTCCTCAGCAAAAAAAAGAGGAGGATTGGCAGCAGATGTTAGCTCAGGGCTAATCTTCCTCAAAAAAAAAAAAAGAAAAGAAAAGAAAATTCCCATAATAAAAAGTAAAAAAAAAAAGGAATAAAGACCTATATGTGGTGATGTAGAACAATCTCCAAGATACTTTTTCTTTTTTTGGCTGAGGAAGATTAGCCCTGAGCTAACATCTGTACCAATCTTCCTCCACTTTGTATGTGGGTTGCTGCCACAGCATGGCTGGTGAGTGTATAGATGCATGCCTGGGATCCAAACCTGTGAACCTGGGCTGCCGAAGCGGAGTGTGCCAAACTTAACCACCAGGCCACGGGGCCAGCCCTCCAAGATACTCTGAAGTGATAAATACACACACACACACACACACACTTCCATATGCAAAGAATATTTCCAAAAAGAGTTCAAAAAACTGGTTAACAGAGGTATCCTTTGGGGAGGAGAACTAATATACTAATAAGGGTCAAGTAGAGGGAGACTTCCAATGTATACTTTTATGGAAAAATGTTTGAGTTCAAAATAAAAATGAATTAACATGTATAAAAATGGTAAACCATGCATCCCATAATATAGTAGAATATCGTTTTTAAGAAGGACTGGAACAAAAAAATTCAGAACACTGAATTTTAGCCCTGGTCCTGCCACTAACTAGCTTTGTGACCAAGAGCAAGTTGGTTCACTTAACTGTGCCTCAGTTTTATCACCTATAAAATAATGAATGAAGGAATTAATTAAACAATCTTAAAACTATTTATTAAAAAAAACACTTTATCTTAATTTTCTCAACTGGTTTCCAATAGCAACTTGAACTTTGTCCTCTTTATGGCAGTTAGGTTCCTATATTCATCATATAGTAACTGATTATTAGACAAGAGGTAGTAGAAAGTATTAGAAGAGACAAGTACTTAACTGATTCCAGCCTCAAAATGATGAGCTGATTAAATCTTAGCTATCTCTTGCTCAATGGAGTGTGGGAAAGAACATCAATTTTTCCCATAGCTATGAACAATTTATGCTTAAAATAAACTATTTGATAGCAAACATTTCTGACTCTCAAACCACATTTCCTATTCTGTAAAAGTACAGCATAAACTTTTTCATGAAACCAGCAATAGTTTTTATTAAGCATTTTTGTGTCCAATTCTAGGTTATACATTTTTGATATGGTTTTTCCAATCCTTATAACAATCTTAAAGGTAGGTAGTATCCTTTTACACATGAGAAAACTGATACAGAGAGAAGTTAAAGTAACTTGCCCCAAGGTCATGGAATTAACTAGCTGTGTAGAGCAGATTTTAATCCAGGACTGTGTGATTCTGAAGCCAGTACTCTAAATATATCATGATGCTTGAACTTGGTATTTATTAAAAATAGTATTATGTGTTAATAGAGAGATTTAAAGTTGCATAATATATATTAATAAAAAGACAACCACTGTTCCTAAGCTTTATTCCTTCTGTGATTGGTCTCCACTGTTTTTCCTCCATGCACCCAAGGGTTTACAACCGGCAGTGCAGATTATCAAAACCTCTCATGCTCTTGGATGCATCTTGGGGTTTTCTCTGTCATTTAAGAGACATGCGGTATATGTAGGTAGAATATCCACTATGGGTGGAGCTCTGGAGAATACCTGGCACAGGATAAACATTAAAGAAATATTGGCTGATGTGAGGAGTATATCACCCTAATCCAGAGTCAATCTTCACATTGCTAATGGTGGGACAACCAGATACACTGTGTCTCCTAACATGATGCATTACCTTGGATGACTTCTAGCCAAAAATATTTAACTTGTCTCCATCAAGCTGAAGCTTTTAGAGCCAACTTCGAGTCTCCAGGAATCATAGCTAAATGCAGCTAAGTGATACCATAAGGAAGCAACCAGACTACTACAGAAGGTGGAATATTTTTTCTGGACAACTTGCCCATTAACAAACCAGAATCATGAAAAAAAGAAATTGTTCTGGAATAAAAGAGACTTCATGGAAATAACCAGATGCAATGCATGGTCCTGAATTGGGTTCACTAAAGAACATTTTGGAAAAGACTGGGGAAATCTGAATTTGGATTAGGTATTAGATAATATGAAAGAATTATTAACTAAGTGTGATGTTATTTTGCTTATGTTATTTTTTTAAAGAATATCCTCTAGTGAAAAAAATACATACATATATATATATGTACACACACATACATACATATATAAAAGTTTAAAAAAAGAAACATTGGCTGAATGAATGAATGAAAGAGAAAAGTCTGGGCTGGAGATACAGGTTGATAGTCAATAACATGCATGGTAATTAAAGCCATGAGAATAGATGAGATCACCTAGAAAAGTTGATAAGGTAAGACAAAGAGATGTGAACCAAGGGGACTATCAACATTTCCAAGACTAGATACAGAACCATGAATCTGAGAAAGAGAAGTAAGAGGACCATGTGGAAAATGGTACTCCAGAAGTTAAGGGGGAGAGCGTTTCAAGAGGGATTAAAGGAATAAATAATGTCAAATCCTAAAGAGAGATCAAGGTGGATAAAGACCGAAAAGAGGATAACAAATAATAAATAGAAGGTCAGTGATGACCTGATTGAGAGGAGTTTCAGTAGAGTGACTGGAGCAGAAGGCAGAGGAGTGAACTGCAGTTGTAGAAGTGGAGACATCACTCCTTTTTCAAAGAAGTTTGGAGTTTCTCACAAAGATGAGAACCTGTACAAATAATACACATTGTTCAGATAATGAAATTCCTAGTGATTGGTACTAACATGCAGTAACAAATAAAGTGAAAGAATATAAGGGACAGAACGTGATGGCAGAGTTGTAAAATAAAAAGATTCCTCTTTCCTCACATAATGCCAACATAAGTATCTGCTATTATATTTACAATAGTCTGCAAATTCAATTAAACCATAGTGTGGTTTTTTCCTACTTGCATCCTGAAGAAAGGTGATACTGCAGTCTTATATATAGATGTGTTTCACTGTATGAAATGGATTGGTTCCCTTAAAAACTGGATGTGAAATACGTTTTTGTAAATCAAATAATTAAGTGAATCAGGAAAATTATCCATTTGCTGTCTCAGCCTAATTACCCTTAGGCTGCAATCTGATTTCATTCAGGTCATACCTTTATAAATATTAACAATAAATGACCTATTTTAATTGTGCAACACATAACCCTTGGTCCCTGTTCTAATCCTATGAGATATGTGAGATAGGTATTATTAACCCTATTTGACCCCAAACCCTTCTACTGATACAAAGGGACTCTAATTGGAAAAATGCGCAATTTTCCCCTTAGAGGAATACCATGTATCCAGAAAAGTTCTGGAACAGCCCCAAAGCTGTTTAGCTTTCTTAATACATTTAAGAACCTTGCTCTTTCCACTTTCTTAAGCTCAGTCCAAGCTTCTAAATAGTCCTTTAAAAATCACACACACATCAGGGTATTTATAGAATAAAACTGTATGTTTTTTGTCCTTTGTTAAAAGACTAGGAGTAAAATATTTCATATTTCTTTCTTGTAAAACAATTACTTTTTAAAACTAAAGTCAGCTACTTTTTTCCAGTTTTGAGATATAATTGACATAAGTCAGCTAACTTTGAAAGAAAAAAATGCACTCGAACTCTAATACAAAGAAATATTACATTCATTTTTTGTAATAATAGTTACCCAATATTGTATGCAATTTATAAAAAGTTCAGGCTCTCAAGTACTGGGAGATTTTTAAAAGTGGGTCAGATCTACACTATACTATATAAACAATAATAGCTAATAATTTTTAAGCACTTTCTATGCATCGCTTGCTATGCTGAGTACATTAAGGATTATTGCATTTAATAATTTCAATGACAAAACCTGTAAAGTAAGTACTATTTATCATCATTCTCATCAGACATATGAGGAAACATTAAAGCTTGCTACATCCAAACTATTGTAGATTTTAGGCATGCTATCTCACAATATGCTGAATTTTAATTACATTCCAAAATAATGATAGTCAAAATCAAAGTTAAAAATGTGGTTTGAGAGCTATGCTATAGTAAATTGATAGAAAAAGTAAGGATGGTATGGGAAAATAAAAATAAACACTAGTTTCACAACCATGTGAATATAACACTACTGAATGGTACATTTAAATATGATGAAGATGGTAAATTTTATATTACACTTTTTACCACAATAAAAAAAAAACCCAACATTAGCTTTGTTAGAAAAATATTTAAAAGATTCTTTGCAATATTTCTCAAAATAGCCATTTCTTGCTTATTCATGGTAAAGTATGTTTACTATTATTTCTTCCATTACTAAGCCATGGAGATTATTTTTCTATAGTTTATGAGTTAAAATCTATGGGTATTTCACAGAAGTACTCACTGTAAGAAGATACAAATATAGTACAATACTTAACTGCATTTCTACCCCTAAAGATAAATTTTCCCAAGTCTCTATAATGATGATGTAATTTTTGTAATGAGAAAAAATTTTAAAAATTCAGATTGAGGGGCTGGCCTGGTGGGGTAGTGGTTAAGTTCACGCACTCTACTTTGGCAGCCCAGAGTTCGCGGGTTGGGATCCCAGATGCGGACAACGTACCACTTGTCAAGCCATGCTATAGTGGCATCCCACACAAAATAGAGGAAAACAGGCACAGATGTTAGTACAGCGACAATCTTCCACAAGCAAGAAGAAGACTGGCAACAGATGTTAGCTCAGGGCCAATCTTCCTCACCAAAAAAAGAAAAAAGAAAAAATTGAGATTGAATATAGTAACTGTGGCAAAGAGAAAAGATCTGAGGCTGGGGTTTTACATCTGAGAAGCCACTCAACGTATACCAGCTTACTTACTTCACCTCTACTATTTCATGTTGTCTGTTATGAAAAAGGTTAGAATATGAACTGCAAATTGCAAATTTGTTTTTTTATAAATAGAGGCAGTCCAAGAGAGTCTACCAAAGTCTAGCTACTTTATATCCAAAGACCTTCTGGAAAGAAAAGTGGAATACTTTGGGACCCTACAAAGGTTACAAGAAATCAGCAGAAATATGTTGAGATATGCACAGTTGCCAAAACTCTTCGTAACACCCTCTGAGAGCTCAGAACAATATTAACAAAACAATTTTACAAAAAATGCTATTGTTGAATCTAGCCTTCCCGGGGAGAGACATTTTAATGATTTACATAATCCAAAACAAATCTTAAATTATATACAGCCACATGTACACAATACATATAAATGACTCCACTGAGATTACATTTGAGAGGTTTAAAAATATTTTAAAAACAAAAATTTTTGTTAATTATATTGTAGTTAATTTTTAAACAGTCTTCTCACCTTCGTGGCCTAGTCCTTGGGGACATCATTTCATTCCCAAGTATGTGGTACCGTCTTGCTTCATGCAGCAACTGGTAACACTCAGGAGAACTCTGAATCAATTGGTCCACCTCAACTGTTTGAACGAAGTAGTTGGGATGCAACAGAGGGAGTCTCACATGTGTCAGGAGCTCATGGAGCAGAGGCCTTCTCAGATCAACAGCACGATAGACCCAACGCATGACGGCTTCAAAAACCATCTCCTCTTTACCAATAACAAGTTCATCGCTACAAATATAATCAATAAGTTCATCTTTGTCAAGCTCAAGAAATTCTTCATGCTGGGACACATCCTCAAAAGTCTGTAAAGCAAAATTCTTGCATTTTGTGAAGAGCGTTTTGAGTGAATGGGTATCAGCAAAGCGCTGGATTCCCAAGCAATTACACGGATCAAGTTGCTCCTCCAAGAACTTGGCACACGCATCGCGGAGAACACTAATCTGAAAGAGGCTTGAAGTTTCAAAGAGATATTGTACATTCTCTGTGGTGATCTTCACCTTTCCAGTATAAACATACTGCAGAAAACATTCCATAGCTTCAGCTAAAATACCATTGATTTCAACCAACATTTCTCGGCTTTCCTTGTGGTCATTACAAAACATAGCTCTGAAGTAGCTACTACAGGCTGAGAGAACAGCTCTATGGCAAGGAAATTCTTTTCCTTCCACACAAATGATAACATCTGTGAATAAGCGGCTATCTCGGAATTCATTAAATATCTGAAGTATGTTTTCCGCATGGGATGATCCTGAAGAGAAGTCAAAAAACTCACGGCCTGTCAGAGATTTAGGGTCCATTTCAAAAACTTTACGCTTAGTTGCTGGGGAATCACGCACCCCGAGATCCTCTCTGTTTAGTCTTCGTCCCAATATTAGTACCATTGTTACATCAGTTGACTATATAATTGTTGAGAAATGACTGTTAGGGATCTTCTTTATGTGGCTAACAGTCAAAAAAAAGGAAAAGAAAACATTTCAATATGTAAAAAATTCAATATTCAAATTACATCATTTCTTTTGATGGAAACACAACAAAATCACATAATTAACATAGGGTATACAGCACTATTTCATTTTAATAAAAATTGATAAAGAAAAGTTTGCATTTGCACAATTAGAAAGATTAGGGGCAATTTGCAACACTACTCCTTAAGCACCCCCTCCAGCTGAAAGGGTACCATCTACTTTGTGAATTACTAATAACCATCTGTCTCCCCTTTTACACAGCTGGGTTTCATCTACTGACTGTAAAGCTAAGTCAGAATGCTATAAGACAAGGGGCTGGCCCCGTGGCTGAGTGGTTGAGCTCGCGCGCTCCGCTGCAGACAGCCCAGTGTTTCGTTGGTTCGTAATCCTGGGTGCGGACATGGCACTGCTCATCAAACCACGCTGGGGCAGCGTCTCACATGCCACAACTAGAAGGACCCACAACGAAGAATATACAACTATGTACTGGGGGGGCTTTGGGGAGAAAAAGGAAAAAATAAAATCTTTAAAAAAAAAAAAAAAAAAGGACAGGAACTAAGAAGGAAAAGGAAGTTCAA